>NC_069503.1:442936675-443234323 GCF_027579735.1 Bombina bombina
ACATGCAGCAGAGACCGCAACAGTGAGTAAACAGGGAAGCGATAATACAAGGAAATATTCACTGTGTTACACGAGGCTGCTGTCCGCTTGTCAGACAACTGCACTGAGCGTGCTGATGTTCAAAATAGAATCAATCAATATTTACTCTGTCTGCCATTACCTGCCATTACTTTAAGCCCTCGCATCAGTCAGTGGGAGAGGCGGGGTCACGTGACATTGTGCGATGACGTCACTGACCCTGAATCGATTCTGATCTTGCACCGCATCGATGCAGCATCGTTAATGGCTGCATCGCGATGCATCGCAATGGCGATTATTTTTGACACCCCTAATATATATATATATATATATATATATATATATATATATATATATATATGGGTTATTTGAATTATTTCAAACATACACATGAAAAATTTGCATCATTCCTTTTGCACAATGTATTTATATTTTATGTTGTCTTTTAACAATGGTTCCCAAGAGTATAATTTAAAACATGTGTTTCTGCCAAGTTTTCATTGCCCCATTTACATAGCATGGGTTCAATTTGCATCTGAATGTAAATGGTCAAAGTTCTCACAAAACATGTCATTTTCTCACAAGATATCTCTCCCAGGCCAGACTTCCAGGCAACGCTGTGAGGGTAGGAGATCCTATCACACATTTCCAGGCAGTAAAACACATGGTCTCCTGAAATGGCTGTCAAAGTCAAATAAACCAAATGTTTATTGTTCTCACTTGTATGCCCTTTTAACTTTTGCATCCTGAATGGGGGCGAGCTGACATGAGCCAAGTCGATTTTTCTGAATGAATGAATAATTTGCCACTAACCAGCCAAACATATGATCAAAATATGTATATACATTTATTAATCTTTACATATACCTTGACAATGGTCTCTTTTTGGAAGTGTCCTTTTAGAACTTGTTCCTTTTAGAGGTTCTCTTCCTTTGGGTCTAGACTTTCTGGACTTTGTCCGTTTTTTGTGGCGGCTTTGGCCGCTTTATTAGGAATTGAAGGCTGTGAGGCTCTGTCTTCCTTCAGGAGTTAGTCGTCTCCATATCAGGGGCGATTGGAGGTGTTGTCTTTTTCCAAGCTTTTTGCTTAGGGGATGTTTTTCTGCCTGGATTCGGGATGCTTTGCATTCTTCTCCCTTGGGTGTGGTCCTCTGGAACGTTAATCTGAAAGGATTATGGAGACTAGCCTTTCTTCTACTCTCTTTCGGGTGACTCTGTTCTCGTTTTCATTTCCCTTAGTGCTGCCCTTGGGGCCTTTGGGCTCTAGTGAAATTGCGTGACTTTGTCACGGCCTGGTACCTTGCTGGGGGAGGTGTTGACCTCCGGCTAAGTGTGTTCTCTTCATTTGGGCTGGGAATTATGAGTGAGTTCTGTACCTGTTCTCCGGGTTTCCTGGTTCTCTTCCCCTGTGAGGTCTGATTGCTTCAGACTGGGTATCTTGTGTTCCCTGAGGTTGTCGTTCGTTCTAGGACGATTCTGGGTCCCGGGTCTGGAGTTCTGGTCTTGGATGTCTGGAGACTTATGATCCGATGGACTGGTTCGGGACGACCCAATTTTGTTTCAGGGACCCTATGTTGCGACATAGGGGCTAGCTCATTGGGCTCGCAAGCAGGTAGGCCAGAGTTCTCATCCACCTTGGGTTACTGGTTATAAACTTTAAGGCCTGACTTGTCCTTCGGACGGATTGTGCTCCTCTATGGGTAGTTTTTTTTCTCTGTTGGGTCAACAGTGGTGTCTGGAGGATTTTTCATTCGGTCCGTGTTTTGATCATACTATGGCTTCATGTCTTGTGGACATGTACGCTGTTCTTATCTGTGCCCTTCCCTTTGGAGGGGATAGTTTATCTTTCTCCAACATAGGTGTGTCCGGTCCACGGCGTCATCCTTACTTGTGGGATATTCTCTTCCCCAACAGGAAATGGCAAAGAGCCCAGCAAAGCTGGTCACATGATCCCTCCTAGGCTCCGCCTACCCCAGTCATTCTCTTTGCCGTTGTACAGGCAACATCTCCACGGAGATGGCTTAGAGTTTTTTAGTGTTCAAGCGTCGTCCCTTCCTCAAGCAAAGGCTCACACGGACATCGTCCTGGCCTTTCTCAGATCTCACGGATGGAAAGTGAACGTGGAAAAGAGTTCTCTATCCCCGTCAACAAGGGTTCCCTTCTTGGGAACAATTATAGACTCCTTAGAAATGAGGATTTCTCCAACATAGGTGTGTCCGGTCCACGGCGTCATCCTTACTTGTGGGATATTCTCTTCCCCAACAGGAAATGGCAAAGAGCCCAGCAAAGCTGGTCACATGATCCCTCCTAGGCTCCGCCTACCCCAGTCATTCTCTTTGCCGTTGTACAGGCAACATCTCCACGGAGATGGCTTAGAGTTTTTTAGTGTTTAACTGTAGTTTTTCATTATTCAATCAAGAGTTTGTTATTTTCAAATAGTGCTGGTACGTACTATTTACTCAGAAACAGAAAAGAGATGAAGAATTCTGTTTGTATGAGGAAAATGATTTTAGCAACCGTAACTAAAATCCATGGCTGTTCCACACAGGACTGTTGAGAGCAATTAACTTCAGTTGGGGGAACAGTTTGCAGTCTCTTGCTGCTTGAGGTATGACACATTCTAACAAGACGATGTAATGCTGGAAGCTGTCATTTTCCCTATGGGATCCGGTAAGCCATGTTTATTACGATTGTAAATAAGGGCTTCACAAGGGCTTATTTAAACTGTAGACTTTTTTTGGGCTAAATCGATTGATATTAACACTTATTTAGCCTTGAGGAATCATTTATTCTGGGTATTTTGATTTAATAATATCGGCAGGCACTGTTTTAGACTCCTTATTCTTTAGGGGCTTTCCCAAAGCATAGGCAGAGTCTCATTTTCGCGCCGGTGTTGCGCACTTGTTTTTGAGAGGCATGGCATGCAGTCGCATGTGAGAGGAGCTCTGATACTTATAAAAGACTTCTGAAGGCGTCATTTGGTATCGTATTCCCCTTTGGGTTTGGTTGGGTCTCAGCAAAGCAGATACCAGGGACTGTAAAGGGGTTTAAAGCTTAAAACGGCTCCGGTTCCGTTATTTTAAGGGTTAAAGCTTCCAAAATTGGTGTGCAATATTTTCAAGGCTTTAAGAATGGTCGACCCCAGAAAGGACTTATGGCAGTCAGTCCCCAAGGTCGAGGGAGCGGTTTCTACTTTAAACAAACGCACCACTATTCCCATAGAGGATAGTTGTGCTTTCAAAGATCCTATGGATAAAAAATTAGAAGGTTTGCTTAAAAAGATGTTTGTTCAGCAGGGTTACCTTCTACAGCCCATTTCATGCATTGTCCCTGTCACTACAGCCGCATATTTCTGGTTTGATGAACTGCTTAAGGTGCTCGATAGTGACTCTCCTCCTTATGAGGAGATTATGGACAGAATCAATGCTCTCAAATTGGCTAATTCTTTCACTCTAGACGCCTCTTTGCAATTGGCTAAGTTAGCGGCTAAGAACTCTGGGTTTGCTATTGTGGCGCGCAGAGCGCTTTGGTTGAAATCTTGGTCGGCTGATGCGTCTTCCAAGAACAAGCTACTAAACATTCCTTTCAAGGGGAAAACGCTGTTTGGTCCTGACTTGAAAAAGATTATCTCTGATATCACTGGGGGTAAGGGCCACGCCCTTCCTCAGGATCGGCCCTTCAAGGCAAAAAATAGACCTAATTTTCGTCCCTTTCGTAAAAACGGACCAGCCCAAGGTGCTACGTCCTCTAAGCAAGAGGGTAATACTTCTCAGGCCAAGCCAGCTTGGAGACCAATGCAAGGCTGGAACAAGGGAAAGCAGGCCAAGAAACCTGCCACTGCTACCAAGACAGCATGAAATATTGGCCCCCGATCCGGGACCGGATCTGGTGGGGGGCAGACTCTCTCTCTTCGCTCAGGCTTGGGCAAGAGATGTTCTGGATCCTTGGGCGCTAGAAATAGTCTCCCAGGGTTATCTTCTGGAATTCAAGGGACTTCCCCCAAGGGGGAGGTTCCACAAGTCGCAGTTGTCTTCAGACCACATAAAAAGACAGGCGTTCTTACATTGTGTAGAAGACCTGTTAAAAATGGGAGTGATTCATCCTGTTCCATTAAGAGAACAAGGGATGGGGTTCTACTCCAATCTGTTCATAGTTCCCAAAAAAGAGGGAACGTTCAGACCAATCCTAGATCTCAAGATCTTAAACAAATTTCTCAAGGTCCCATCGTTCAAGATGGAAACCATTCGAACTATCCTTCCTTCCATCCAGGAAGGTCAATTTATGACCACGGTGGATTTAAAGGATGCGTATCTACATATTCCTATCCACAAGGAACATCATCGGTTCCTAAGGTTTGCATTCCTGGACAAACATTACCAGTTCGTGGCGCTTCCTTTCGGATTAGCCACTGCTCCAAGGATTTTCACAAAGGTACTAGGGTCCCTTCTAGCGGTGCTAAGACCAAGGGGCATTGCAGTAGTACCTTACCTGGACGACATTCTGATTCAAGCGTCGTCCCTTCCTCAAGCAAAGGCTCACACGGACATTGTCCTGGCCTTTCTCAGATCTCACGGCTGGAAAGTGAACGTGGAAAAGAGTTCTCTATCCCCGTCAACAAGGGTTCCCTTCTTGGGAACAATTATAGACTCCTTAGAAATGAGGATCTTTCTAACAGAGGCCAGAAAAACAAAGCTTCTGGACTCTTGTCGGATACTTCATTCCGTTCCTCTTCCTTCCATAGCTCAGTGCATGGAAGTGATCGGGTTGATGGTGGCGGCGATGGACATAGTTCCTTTTGCGCGCATTCATCTAAGACCATTACAACTGTGCATGCTCAGTCAGTGGAATGGGGACTATACAGACTTGTCTCCGAAGATAAAAGTAAATCAGAGGACCAGAGACTCACTCCGTTGGTGGCTGTCCCTGGACAATCTGTCTCAAGGGATGATGTTCCACAGACCAGAGTGGGTCATTGTCACGACCGACGCCAGTCTGATAGGCTGGGGCGCGGTCTGGGGATCCCTGAAAGCTCAGGGTCTTTGGTCTCGGGAAGAATCTCTTCTACCGATAAATATTCTGGAACTGAGAGCGATATTCAATGCGCTCCAGGCCTGGCCCCAGCTTGCGAGGACCAGGTTCATACGGTTTCAATCAGACAACATGACGACTGTTGCGTACATCAACCATCAGGGGGGAACAAGGAGTTCCCTAGCGATGGAAGAAGTAACCAAAATTATTCTTTGGGCGGAGTCTCACTCCTGCCACCTGTCTGCTATCCACATCCCAGGAGTGGAAAATTGGGAAGCGGATTTTCTGAGTCGTCAGACATTGCATCCGGGGGAGTGGGAACTCCATCCGGAAATCTTTGCCCAAGTCACTCGCCTGTGGGGCATTCCAGACATGGATCTGATGGCCTCTCGTCAGAACTTCAAAGTTCCTTGCTACGGGGCCAGATCCAGGGATCCCAAGGCGGCTCTAGTGGATGCACTAGTAGCACCTTGGACCTTCAAACTAGCTTATGTGTTCCCGCCATTTCCTCTCATCCCCAGGCTGATAGCCAGGATCAAGCAGGAGAGGGCGTCGGTGATCTTGATAGCTCCTGCGTGGCCACGCAGGACTTGGTATGCAGATCTGGTGAATATGTCATCGGCTCCACCTTGGAAGCTACCTTTGAGACGAGACCTTCTTGTTCAGGGTCCGTTCGAACATCCGAATCTGGTTTCACTCCAGCTGACTGCTTGGAGATTGAACGCTTGATTTTATCGAAGCGAGGATTCTCAGATTCTGTGATCGATACTCTTGTTCAGGCCAGAAAGCCTGTGACTAGAAAGATTTACCACAAAATTTGGAAAAAATATATCTGTTGGTGTGAATCTAAAGGATTCCCTTGGGACAAGGTTAAGATTCCTAGGATTCTATCCTTCCTTCAAGAAGGATTGGAAAAAGGATTATCTGCAAGTTCCCTGAAGGGACAGATTTCTGCCTTGTCGGTATTACTTCACAAAACGCTGGCAGCTGTGCCAGATGTTCAAGCCTTTGTTCAGGCTCTGGTTAGAATCAAGCCTGTTTACAAACCTTTGACTCCTCCTTGGAGTCTCAATTTAGTTCTTTCAGTTCTTCAGGGGGTTCCGTTTGAACCCTTACATTCCGTTGATATTAAGTTATTATCTTGGAAAGTTTTGTTTTTAGTTGCGATTTCTTCTGCTAGAAGAGTCTCAGAATTATCTGCTCTGCAGTGTTCTCCTCCTTATCTGGTGTTCCATGCAGATAAGGTGGTTTTACGTACTAAACCTGGTTTTCTTCCAAAAGTTGTTTCTAACAAAAACATTAACCAGGAGATTATCGTACCTTCTCTGTGTCCAAAACCAGTTTCAAAGAAGGAACGTTTGTTGCACAATTTGGATGTTGTTCGCGCTCTAAAATTCTATTTAGATGCTACAAAGGATTTTAGACAAACATCTTCCTTGTTTGTTGTTTATTCAGGTAAAAGGAGAGGTCAAAAAGCAACTTCTACCTCTCTCTCTTTTTGGATTAAAAGCATCATCAGATTGGCTTACGAGACTGCCGGACGGCAGCCTCCCGAAAGAATCACAGCTCATTCCACTAGGGCTGTGGCTTCCACATGGGCCTTCAAGAACGAGGCTTCTGTTGATCAGATATGTAGGGCAGCGACTTGGTCTTCACTGCACACTTTTACCAAATTTTACAAGTTTGATACTTTTGCTTCTTCTGAGGCTATTTTTGGGAGAAAGGTTTTGCAAGCCGTGGTGCCTTCCATTTAGGTGACCTGATTTGCTCCCTCCCTTCATCCGTGTCCTAAAGCTTTGGTATTGGTTCCCACAAGTAAGGATGACGCCGTGGACCGGACACACCTATGTTGGAGAAAACAGAATTTATGTTTACCTGATAAATTTCTTTCTCCAACGGTGTGTCCGGTCCACGGCCCGCCCTGGTTTTTTTAATCAGGTCTGATATTTTATTTTTCTTTAACTACAGTCACCACGGTACCATATGGTTTCTCCTATGCAAATATTCCTCCTTAACGTCGGTCGAATGACTGGGGTAGGCGGAGCCTAGGAGGGATCATGTGACCAGCTTTGCTGGGCTCTTTGCCATTTCCTGTTGGGGAAGAGAATATCCCACAAGTAAGGATGACGCCGTGGACCGGACACACCGTTGGAGAAAGAAATTTATCAGGTAAACATAAATTCTGTTTTTTCCAACAGAGGCCAGAAAAACAAAACTTCTAGACTCTTGTCGGATACTTCATTCCGTTCCTCTTCCTTCCATAGCTCAGTGCATGGAAGTGATCGGGTTGATGGTAGCGGCAATGGACATAGTTCCTTTTGCGCGCATTCATCTAAGACCATTACAACTGTGCATGCTCAGTCAGTGGAATGGGGACTATACAGACTTGTCTCCGAAGATACAAGTAAATCAGAGGACCAGAGACTCACTCCGTTGGTGGCTGTCCCTGGACAACCTGTCACAAGGGATGACATTCCGCAGACCAGAGTGGGTCATTGTCACGACCGACGCCAGTCTGATGGGCTGGGGCGCGGTCTGGGGATCCCTGAAAGCTCAGGGTCTTTGGCTCGGGAAGAATCTCTTCTACCGATAAATATTCTGGAACTGAGAGCGATATTCAATGCTCTCAAGGCTTGGCCTCAGCTAGCGTGGACCAAGTTCATACGGTTTCAATCAGACAACATGACAACTGTTGCGTACATCAACCATCAGGGGGGAACAAGGAGTTCCCTAGCGATGGAAGAAGTGACCAAAATCATTCTATGGGCGGAGTCTCACTCCTGCCACCTGTCTGCTATCCACATCCCAGGAGTGGAAAATTGGGAAGCGGATTTTCTGAGTCGTCAGACATTGCATCCGGGGGAGTGGGAACTCCATCCGGAAATCTTTGCCCAAGTCACTCGGCTGTGGGGCATTCCAGACATGGATCTGATGGCCTCTCGTCAGAACTTCAAAGTTCCTTGCTACGGGTCCAGATCCAGGGATCCCAAGGCGGCTCTAGTGGATGCACTAGTAGCACCTTGGACCTTCAAACTAGCTTATGTGTTCCCGCCATTTCCTCTCATCCCCAGGCTGGTAGCCAGGATCAATCAGGAGAGGGCGTCGGTGATCTTGATAGCTCCTGCGTGGCCACGCAGGACTTGGTATGCAGATCTGGTGAATATGTCATCGGCTCCACCTTGGAAGCTACCTTTGAGACGAGACCTTCTTGTTCAGGGTCCGTTCGAACACCCGAATCTGGTTTCACTCCAGCTGACTGCTTGGAGATTGAACGCTTGATTTTATCGAAGCGAGGATTCTCAGATTCTGTTATCGATACTCTTGTTCAGGCCAGAAAGCCTGTAACTAGAAAGATTTACCACAAAATTTGGAAAAAATATATCTGTTGGTGTGAATCTAAAGGATTCCCTTGGGACAAGGTTAAGATTCCTAGGATTCTATCCTTCCTTCAAGAAGGATTGGAAAAAGGATTATCTGCAAGTTCCCTGAAGGGACAGATTTCTGCCTTGTCGGTGTTACTTCACAAAAAGCTGGCAGCTGTGCCAGATGTTCAAGCTTTTGTTCAGGCTCTGGTTAGAATCAAGCCTGTTTACAAACCTTTGACTCCTCCTTGGAGTCTCAATTTAGTTCTTTCAGTTCTTCAGGGGGTTCCGTTTGAACCCTTGCATTCCGTTGATATTAAATTATTATCTTGGAAAGTTTTGTTTTTAGTTGCAATTTCTTCTGCCAGAAGAGTTTCAGAATTATCTGCTCTGCAGTGTTCTCCTCCTTATCTGGTGTTCCATGCAGATAAGGTGGTTTTACGTACTAAACCTGGTTTTCTTCCAAAGGTTGTTTCTAACAAAAACATTAACCAGGAGATTATCGTACCTTCTCTGTGTCCGAAACCAGTTTCAAAGAAGGAACGTTTGTTGCACAATTTGGATGTTGTTCGCGCTCTACAATTCTATTTAGATGCTACCAAGGATTTTAGACAAACATCTTCCTTGTTTGTTGTTTATTCCGGTAAAAGGAGAGGTCAAAGAGCAACTTCTACCTCTCTCTCTTTTTGGATTAAAAGCATCATCAGATTGGCTTACGAGACTGCCGGACGGCAGCCTCCCGAAAGAATCACAGCTCATTCCACTAGGGCTGTGGCTTCCACATGGGCCTTCAAGAACGAGGCTTCTGTTGATCAGATATGTAGGGCAGCGACTTGGTCTTCACTGCACACTTTTACCAAATTTTACAAGTTTGATACTTTTGCTTCTTCTGAGGCTATTTTTGGGAGAAAGGTTTTGCAAGCCGTGGTGCCTTCCATTTAGGTGACCTGATTTGCTCCCTCCCTTCATCCGTGTCCTAAAGCTTTGGTATTGGTTCCCACAAGTAAGGATGACGCCGTGGACCGGACACACCTATGTTGGAGAAAACAGAATTTATGTTTACCTGATAAATTACTTTCTCCAACGGTGTGTCCGGTCCACGGCCCGCCCTGGTTTTTTAATCAGGTCTGATCATTTATTTTCTTTAACTACAGTCACCACGGTACCATATGGTTTCTCCTATGCAAATATTCCTCCTTAACGTCGGTCGAATGACTGGGGTAGGCGGAGCCTAGGAGGGATCATGTGACCAGCTTTGCTGGGCTCTTTGCCATTTCCTGTTGGGGAAGAGAATATCCCACAAGTAAGGATGACGCCGTGGACCGGACACACCGTTGGAGAAAGTAATTTATCAGGTAAACATAAATTCTGTTTTCTTATGAGTTGGGGTTTCCTCTCTTTGGAGGGTCCTTGTCCTGCCCTGTGTGTAGGAGGTTGGATCAGGTGGCTTATTTCTGTAAGGGGCAGCATCTGCTGCTCTGTGGGCTCTGTTCCCCTGTTGGAAATTGGTATGTCTACGTAGAGACTGTCTAAGAGTTGCGATAAGTCTTCCTATGTATCTATTGCATTTTTCTCTATTCCAGGTCCTAGGGGGTTCTCCTTGGGAGTGCCTCATTTTGGAGGAGCGGATTGGGTTGGCACCCGAGCTCTGTTGGGGTGGGTGAGTCCCCCCTTTTTTCTTCCATTACCTGGGGGCTTGTGGTTGGGGTCTTCTGTCCCCCTGTCTATCAGACATGTCTGTCGCTTGGGCTGGTCTGGTGTTGGAGCAGGATATGAGATCTGTTGCTCTGCTATTTCGTCCTTGGAGCATTTGAGGTACAGTAAGCTTTTTTGAGGTTTCTCCTTTCTCCACATTAAAGATTTGTTGGAAGGACTGGTGGATTTTAGATAGCCTGCAAAGTTATCCGCTGGTTAGTGGATACTTAGCAATCTGAAGGATCCTATCTTCAGCTGCTTTCTACTTGCTCTGCAAGTATTTAAGTTTCAGAGTAATTTTAAGATGACTGCAGTATTTTTTTGCTTCAGGTTTTGTTCGTCAGACCTATCTGATCTTGCTGCACGAGGTTTCGTTCTGAATATTTCGGTTTTCTGAGATACCTTTTTGCGACTTGGGGACCTTCGTCTTCAGTTGCTTTCTAGAGTGCGGTTGCACTGTGTTAGGGGAAGATCCTCTCTCTGTTTCAGACTCCCGGCCTTATCTCGTGGTTTCTGTATTTCTGGGGTCTGGGCGTTAGCTCTCCTTGTTTATATGAGACTGGTTGGATCTCTGTTATCCTGACCCGGTTTTCATTTAGGACTCTTTGTGCACTTTTTAGTTTTTTTTTCCTTATGCTAGCTGGAAGCTAGCTTAGCATACTAATGCACTGTGGCTACTCTGCACTGTAGCAAACCGAGGGTTGCTAGTTTGATCCCCGGCAAGGTCTACTCAGCCTTTCCTCCTTTCGAGGTTGATAAAATGAGCAGCGCCTTGAGTCCCTTAAGGGGGATTAGCCGCGCTTTACAAGTACAATCATGTTTTCTCCATGCCTTTTCCTCTTTGTGGAAGAATATGGTAGTTTGTTCCCTTTCTTTAGTAAGGGGTGTGTTTGGTTGACTGCTGGGGACGGTGTCTCTTGGAGGCTGTTGACTGTCGAGTCTAGTTCCTGTGGTGTCTAGCAAGGCTGTGGACTATCTGTGGGTCAGTGTCCTTGGGCCTTTTCCTTTTTTTCAAAGTTGTTTTCGGCTACGATGAAGCGGGAGTTTGTTGGGTAGGGGTTTACAGGCAAGGTGCCCTCAGAGAATGGTGCTGTATCAAGCTACAAAGGACTCTCTACCATGGTGGCTGTCCCAAGAACATCTGTCCCAGGGGACATGTTTCCAGAGACTCTTGTGGGTAATTGTGACCACGGATGCCAGCTTGCTAGGTTGGGGAGCAGTCTGGGACTCATTGAAGGCGCATGGACTTTGGTCTCAGAAGAATCTGCTCTCCCCATAAACATTCTGGAGTTGAGAGCGATCTTCAATGCATTGATGGCTTGGCCTCAGCTGGCTCTAGCCCGGTCCATCAGGTTCCAGATGGACAACATAACCTCAGTGGCCTACATCAACCACCAAGGAGCAACCGGAGTTCCTTGGCCATGAAGGAGGTGACACGGATCATCCAGTGGGCGGAGGCTCACAACTGCTTTTTATCTGCCATCCACATCCCAGAAGTGGACAATTGGGAAGTGGAGTTCCTGAGCAGACAGACTTTCCATCCCAGGGAGTGGGAACTTCATCCGGAAGTGTTCTCAAGGTTAGCAACCAAATGGGGGTTACCAGAATTGGATCTGATGGACCAAGCTCCCAAGGTACGGTTCAAGGTCGAGAGATCCTCAAGCTTTTCTGATAGATGCTCTGGCAGTTCCTTGGAATTTCAGGTTGGCACATCTTTCCTTTGTTCCTCCTTCCGCGAGTCATCGCTCGGATCAAGCAGGAGAGAGCATCAGTGATTCTAATAGCTCCTGCGTGACCTCACAGTATGCAGATCTAGTAAAGATGTCGTCTCTACCTCTCAGAAAGGACCTTCTGTTCCAGGGGCCCTTCCTTCATCTGAATCTTGATTCTCTGAAGCTGACTGCTTGGAGATTGAATGCTTGATTTTTAGCCAAGTGTGGATTTTCCAAATCGGTCATTGAAACCATGGTTCAGGCTCGTTAGCCTGTTATTAGAAGGATTTAAAATAAGATATGGCGTAAATATCTTTTAGTGCGAGTCTAAAGGATATTCTTGAAGTAAGGTCAGGATCCCTAGGATTTTGTCATTTCTCCAGGAAGGTCATGAGAAGGGGTTATCTGTCAGTACCCTCAAGGGTCAGATTTCTGCTCTTTCCATTCTGCTCCACAATTGTCTTGCCGGATTTACAATCCTTTTGTCAGGCCCTGGTCAGAATCAGGCCTGTGTTTAAATCCGTTGCTCCACCTTCAAGTCTTTATCTTGTTTTTAAAGTTTTACAGCAGGCTCCATAGATATTAAGTTATTATCTTGGAAGGTTTTGTTTCTTCTATTTCTTCTGCTCAGAGAGTTTCTGAACTCTCAGCTTTGCAGTGTGATTCTCCTTATCTAATTTTTCATTCAGATAAGGCAGTTCCCCGTACCAAGTTTAGTTTTCTTCCTAAGGTTGTTTGGAAAAGAAATATTAAATATTAAATTGTTTCTTCTCTCTGTCCTAATCCTTCTTCTCATAAGGAACATTTATTACACAACTTAGACGTTGTGCGGGCTCTTAAGTTCTATCTGCAGGCTACTGTAACGCTCGTGGGATACTCCTATCAGACCAACTCGGCCAGTAGTCTTGTTATCCCTGCGTCAAGTCGGAATGATAGGGAATATCCCAGAGCAGAGAAAGGTAGTAAGATGAGGAAGGCAGCACTCACCACAGGCAGGACAGTCTCCAATGTCAGAGCAGTCCAAGGATGAACCACTAGAATGGTCAGGCAGGCAGGGTTTGGCAACTGTAAAGCAGTCCAAGGGCACACCACTAGAATGGTCAGGCAGGGTTCGGCAACAGTAATACAATCCAGCAGTTAAGGGGTAAAGCAAGTAGAGTAGTCAGACAGGCAGGTTCAGCAATATTAATTCAATCCAGCAGTTTAAGGGGTAAGGCAGGTATAGTAGTCAGACAGGCAGGTTCAGCAACAGTAATTAGGCACATTGATACAACGATCTGTCACACCCAGGAGCACACAAGGAAACACCTATACTTGGGTAGTGACAGATCGTTTGTACAAACTTTAAATAGGCGCAGGATTCACGCCACAGAGGTCCGACCGGCATCAGGAGCGTGCAGCGATGACGTCAGCGCGGGCACGCATCTGGACCCGACACTACCCCTGGCAACGAGCAGGGAAGGAGACGCTGCACCCCTAGCAACGGCTAGAGCGGCGCAGCATGACCGCTGTGAAGGACTTTCGTCAGTCTTCTGCTTTATTTGTTTGCTTTTCTGGAAAACGTAAGGGTCAGAAAGCTACTGCCACTTTCTCCAACATAGGTGTGTCCGGTCCACGGCGTCATCCTTACTTGTGGGATATTCTCTTCCCCAACAGGAAATGGCAAAGAGCCCAGCAAAGCTGGTCACATGATCCCTCCTAGGCTCCGCCTACCCCAGTCATTCTCTTTGCCGTTGTACAGGCAACATCTCCACGGAGATGGCTTAGAGTTTTTTAGTGTTTAACTGTAGTTTTTATTATTCAAAAACATTTTAGCCAAAATGAACCCTTGTCAGCGTAAGCGTGGCTGCTCTGTTTTAGTTACTGAAGAGCATGACGACGCTGATATTAATATCTCTGAAGGGCCCCTAACCCGATCTGAGGGGGCCAGGGAGGTTTTGTCTGAGGGAGAAATTACTGATTCAGGGAACATTTCTCAACAGGCTGAACCTGATGTAATTGCATTTAAATTTAAGTTGGAACATCTCCGCATTCTGCTTAAGGAGGTATTATCCACTCTGGATGATTGTGAAAAGTTGGTCATCCCAGAGAAACTATGTAAAATGGACAAGTTCCTAGAGGTGCCGGAGCTCCCAGAAGCTTTTCCTATACCCAAGCGGGTGGCGGACATTGTTAATAAAGAATGGGAAAGGCCCGGTATTCCTTTCGTCCCTCCCCCCATATTTAAAAAATTGTTTCCTATGGTCGACCCCAGAAAGGACTTATGGCAGACAGTCCCCAAGGTCGAGGGAGCGGTTTCTACTTTAAACAAACGCACCACTATACCCATAGAGGATAGTTGTGCTTTCAAAGATCCTATGGATAAAAAATTAGAAGGTTTGCTTAAAAAGATGTTTGTTCAGCAGGGTTACCTTCTACAACCAATTTCATGCATTGTCCCTGTCACTACAGCCGCATGTTTCTGGTTTGATGAACTGATAAAGGCGCTCGATAGTGATTCTCCCCCTTATGAGGAGATTATGGACAGAATCAATGCTCTCAAATTGGCTAATTCTTTCACCCTAGACGCCACTTTGCAATTGGCTAGGTTAGCGGCTAAGAATTCTGGGTTTGCTATTGTGGCGCGCAGAGCGCTTTGGTTGAAATCTTGGTCGGCTGACGCGTCTTCCAAGAACAAGCTACTAAACATTCCTTTCAAGGGGAAAACGCTGTTTGGCCCTGACTTGAAAGAGATTATCTCGGATATCACTGGGGGTAAGGGCCACGCCCTTCCTCAGGATCGGCCTTTCAAGGCGAAAAATAGACCCAATTTTCGTCCCTTTCGTAAAAACGGACCAGCCCAAAGTGCTACGTCCTCTAAGCAAGAGGGTAATACTTCTCAAGCCAAACCAGCTTGGAGACCAATGCAAGGCTGGAACAAGGGAAAGCAGGCCAAGAAGCCTGCCACTGCTACCAAGACAGCATGAAATATTGGCCCCCGATCCGGGACCGGATCTGGTGGGGGGCAGACTCTCTCTCTTCGCTCAGGCTTGGGCAAGAGATGTTCTGGATCCTTGGGCGCTAGAAATAGTCTCCCAGGGTTATCTTCTGGAATTCAAGGGACTTCCCCCAAGGGGGAGGTTCCACAGGTCTCAGTTGTCTTCAGACCACATAAAAAGACAGGCGTTCTTAAATTGTGTAGAAGACCTGTTAAAAATGGGAGTGATTCATCCTGTTCCACTAAGAGAACAAGGGATGGGGTTCTACTCCAATCTGTTCATAGTTCCCAAAAAAGAGGGAACGTTCAGACCAATTTTAGATCTCAAGATCTTAAACAAGTTTCTCAAGGTTCCATCTTTCAAGATGGAAACCATTCGAACTATTCTTCCTTCCATCCAGGAGGGTCAATTCATGACCACGGTGGATTTAAAGGATGCGTATCTACATTTCTTTCATGTAATTAACAAGAGTCCATGAGCTAGTGACGTATGGGATATACATTCCTACCAGGAGGGGCAAAGTTTCCCAAACCTTAAAATGCCTATAAATACACCCCTCACCACACCCACAAATCAGTTTTACAAACTTTGCCTCCAAGGGAGGTGGTGAAGTAAGTTTGTGCTAGATTCTACGTTGATATGCGCTCCGCAGCAAGTTGGAGCCCGGTTTTCCTCTCAGCGTGCAGTGAATGTCAGAGGGATGTGAGGAGAGTATTGCCTATTGAATGCAGTGATCTCCTTCTACGGGGTCTATTTCATAAGGTTCTCTGTTATCGGTCGTAGAGATTCATCTCTTACCTCCCTTTTCAGATCGACGATATACTCTTATATTTACCATTTCCTCTACTGATTCTCGTTTCAGTACTGGTTTGGCTTTCTACAAACATGTAGATGAGTGTCCTGGGGTAAGTAAGTCTTATTTTCTGTGACACTCTAAGCTATGGTTGGGCACTTTATTTATAAAGTTCTAAATATATGTATTCAAACATTTATTTGCCTTGACTCAGAATGTTCAACTTTCCTTATTTCCAGACAGTCAGTTTCATATTTGGGATTATGCTTTAATTATCATATTTTTTGCTTACCTCAAAAATTTGACTTTTTTCCCTGTGGGCTGTTAGGCTCGCGGGGGCTGAAAATGCTTCATTTTATTGCGTCATTCTTGGCGCGGACTTTTTTGGCGCAAAAATTCTTTTCCGTTTCCGGCGTCATACGTGTCGCTGGAAGTTGCGTCATTTTTTGACGTTATTTTGCGCCAAAAATGTCGGCGTTCCGGATGTGGCGTCATTTTTGGCGCCGAAAGCATTTAGGCGCCAAATAATGTGGGCGTCTTATTTGGCGCCAAAAAATATGGGCGTCGCTTTTGTCTCCACATTATTTCAGTCTCATTTTTCATTTGCTTCTGGTTGCTAGAAGCTTGATGTTTGGCATTTTTTTCCCATTCCTGAAACTGTCTTATAAGGAATTTGATCTATTTTGCTTTATATGTTGTTTTTTCTCTTACATATTGCAAGATGTCTCACGTTGCATCTGAGCCAGAAGATACTACAGGAAAACCTCTGCCTGCTGGATCTACCAAAGCTAAGTGTATCTGCTGTAAACTTTTGGTAGCTATTCCTCCAGCTGTTGTTTGTATTAAATGTCATGACAAACTTGTTAATGCAGATAATATTTCCTTTAGTGATGTACCATTGCCTGTTGCAGTTCCCTCAACATCTAAGGTGCAGAATGTTCCTGATAACATAAGAGATTTTGTTTCTGAATCCATAAAGAAGGCTTTGTCTGTTATTTCTCCTTCTAGTAAACGTAAAAAATCTTTTAAATCTTCTCTCTCTACAGATGAATTTTTAAATGTACACCATCATTCTGATTCTTTGGACTCTTCTGGTTCAGAGGATTCTGTCTCAGAGATTGATGCTGATAAATCTTCATATTTATTTAAGATGGAATTTATTCGCTCTTTGCTTAAAGAAGTACTAATTGCTTTAGAAATAGAGGATTCTAGTCCTCTTGATACTAATTCTATACGTTTGGATAAGGTTTTTAAAGCTCCTGCGGTTATTCCAGAAGTCTTTCCTGTTCCTAATGCTGTTTCTGCAGTAATTGCTAAGGAATGGGATAGATTGGGTAATTCATTTACTCCTTCTAAACGTTTTAAGCAATTATATCCTGTTCCGCCTGACAGGTTAGAATTTTGGGACAAAATCCCTAAAGTTGATGGGGCTATTTCTACCCTTGCTAAACGTACTACCATTCCTACATCAGATGGTACCTCGTTTAAGGACCCTTTAGATAGAAAAATTGAATCTTTTCTAAGAAAAGCTTATCTATGTTCAGGTAATCTTCTTAGACCTGCTATATCATTGGCTGATGTTGCTGCAGCTTCAACTTTTTGGTTGGAAACTCTAGCGCAACAAGTATCAAATCGTGATTCTCATGATATTATTATTCTTCTCCAGCATGCTAATAATTTCATCTGTGATGCCATTTTTGATATTATTAGAGTTGATGTTAGATTTATGTCTCTGGCTATCTTAGCCAGAAGAGCTTTATGGCTTAAGACTTGGAATGCTGATATGGCTTCTAAATCAACTCTACTTTCCATTTCTTTCCAGGGAAACAAATTATTTGGTTCTCAGTTGGATTCTATTATTTCAACTGTTACTGGTGGGAAAGGAACTTTTTTACCACAGGATAAAAAGTCTAAAGGTAAAAACAGGGCTAATAATCGTTTTCGTTCCTTTCGTTTCAACAAAGAACAAAAGCCTGATCCTTCGTCCTCAGGAGCAGTTTCAGTTTGGAAACCATCTCCAGTCTGGAATAAATCCAAGCCTGCTAGAAAGGCAAAGCCTGCTTCTAAGTTCACATGAAGGTACGGCCCTCATTCCAGTTCAGCTGGTAGGGGGCAGGTTACGTTTTTTCAAAGAAATTTGGATCAAATCTGTTCACAATCTTTGGATTCAGAACATTGTTTCAGAAGGGTACAGAATTGGTTTCAAGATGAGACCTCCTGCAAAGAGATTTTTTCTTTCCCATGTCCCAGTAAATCCAGTGAAAGCTCAAGCATTTCTGAATTGTGTTTCAGATCTAGAGTTGGCTGGAGTAATTATGCCAGTTCCAGTTCCGGAACAGGGGATGGGGTTTTATTCAAATCTCTTCATTGTACCAAAGAAGGAGAATTCCTTCAGACCAGTTCTGGATCTAAAATTATTGAATCGTTATGTAAGGATACCAACGTTCAAGATGGTAACTGTAAGGACTATATTGCCTTTTGTTCAGCAAGGGAATTATATGTCCACAATAGATTTACAGGATGCATATCTGCATATTCCGATTCATCCAGATCATTATCAGTTCCTGAGATTCTCTTTTCTAGACAAGCATTACCAATTTGTGGCTCTACCGTTTGGCCTTGCTACAGCTCCAAGAATTTTCACAAAGATTCTCGGTGCCCTTCTGTCTGTAATCAGAGAACAGGGTATTGTGGTATTTCCTTATTTGGACGATATCTTGGTACTTGCTCCGTCTTTACATTTAGCAGAGTCTCATACGAATCGACTTGTGTTGTTTCTTCAAGATCATGGTTGGAGGATCAATTTACCAAAGAGTTCTTTGATTCCTCAAACAAGGGTAACCTTTCTGGGTTTCCAGATAGATTCAGTGTCCATGACTTTGTCTTTAACAGACAAGAGACGTCTAAAATTGATTACAGCCTGTCGAAACCTTCAGTCTCAATCATTCCCTTCGGTAGCCTTATGCATGGAAATTCTAGGTCTTATGACTGCTGCATCGGACGCGATCCCCTTTGCTCGTTTTCACATGCGACCTCTTCAGCTCTGTATGCTGAACCAATGGTGCAGGGATTACACGAAGATATATCAATTAATATCTTTAAAACCGATTGTTCGGCACTCTCTAACGTGGTGGACAGATCACCATCGTTTAATTCAGGGGGCTTCTTTTGTTCTTCCGACCTGGACTGTAATTTCAACAGATGCAAGTCTCACAGGTTGGGGAGCTGTGTGGGGATCTCTGACGGCACAAGGAGTTTGGGAATCTCAGGAGGTGAGATTACCGATCAATATCTTGGAACTCCGTGCAGTTTTCAGAGCTCTTCAGTTTTGGCCTCTTCTGAAGAGAGAATCGTTCATTTGTTTTCAGACAGACAATGTCACAACTGTGGCATACATCAATCATCAAGGAGGGACTCACAGTCCTCTGGCTATGAAAGAAGTATCTCGAATTTTGGTTTGGGCGGAATCCAGCTCCTGTCTAATCTCTGCGGTTCATATCCCAGGTGTAGACAATTGGGAAGCGGATTATCTCAGTCGCCAAACGTTGCATCCGGGCGAATGGTGTCTTCACCCAGAGGTATTTCTTCAGATTGTTCAAATGTGGGGGCTCCCAGAGATAGATCTGATGGCCTCTCATCTAAACAAGAAACTTCCCAGGTATCTGTCCAGATCCCGGGATCCTCAGGCGGAGGCAGTGGATGCATTATCACTTCCTTGGAAGTATCATCCTGCCTATATCTTTCCGCCTCTAGTTCTTCTTCCAAGAGTAATCTCCAAGATTCTGAGGGAATGCTCGTTTGTTCTGCTAATAGCTCCGGCATGGCCTCACAGGTTTTGGTATGCGGATCTTGTCCGGATGGCATCTTGCCAACCATGGACTCTTCCGTTAAGACCAGACCTTCTGTCTCAAGGTCCTTTTTTCCATCCGGATCTGAAATCCTTAAATTTAAAGGTATGGAGATTGAACGCTTGATTCTTGGTCATAGAGGTTTCTCTGACTCCGTGATTAATACTATGTTACAGGCTCGTAAATCTGTATCTCGAGAGATATATTATAGAGTCTGGAAGACTTATATTTCTTGGTGTCTTTCTCATCATTTTTCTTGGCATTCTTTTAGAATACCGAGAATTTTACAGTTTCTTCAGGATGGTTTAGATAAGGGTTTGTCCGCGAGTTCTTTGAAAGGACAAATCTCCGCTCTTTCTGTTCTTTTTCACAGAAAGATTGCTATTCTTCCTGATATTCATTGTTTTGTACAAGCTTTGGTTCGTATAAAACCTGTCATTAAGTCAATTTCTCCTCCATGGAGTTTGAATTTGGTTTTGGGAGCTCTTCAAGCTCCTCCGTTTGAACCTATGCATTCATTGGACATTAAATTTCTTTCTTGGAAAGTTTTGTTCCTTTTGGCCATCTCTTCTGCTAGAAGAGTTTCTGAATTATCTGCTCTTTCGTGTGAGTCTCCTTTTCTGATTTTTCATCAGGATAAGGCGGTGTTGCGAACTTCTTTTGAATTTTTACCTAAAGTTGTGAATTCCAACAACATTAGTAGAAGAAATTGTGGTTCCTTCATTATGTCCTAATCCTAAGAATTCTAAGGAGAAATCATTGCATTCTTTGGATGTTGTTAGAGCTTTGAAATATTATGTTGAAGCTACGAAATCTTTTCGTAAGACTTCTAGTCTATTTGTTATCTTTTCCGGTTCTAGGAAAGGCCAGAAAGCTTCTGCCATTTCTTTGGCATCTTGGTTGAAATCTTTAATTCATCTTGCCTATGTTGAGTCGGGTAAAATTCCGCCTCAAAGAATTACAGCTCATTCTACTAGGTCAGTTTCTACTTCCTGGGCGTTTAGGAATGAAGCTTCAGTTGACCAGATCTGCAAAGCAGCAACTTGGTCCTCTTTGCATACTTTTACTAAATTCTACCATTTTGATGTATTTTCTTCTTCTGAAGCAGTTTTTGGTAGAAAAGTTCTTCAGGCAGCGGTTTCAGTTTGAATCTTCTGCTTATGTTTTTTATTAAACTTTATTTTGGGTGTGGATTATTTTCAGCAGGAATTGGCTGTCTTTATTTTATCCCTCCCTCTCTAGTGACTCTTGTGTGGAAAGATCCACATCTTGGGTAGTCATTATCCCATACGTCACTAGCTCATGGACTCTTGTTAATTACATGAAAGAAAACATAATTTATGTAAGAACTTACCTGATAAATTCATTTCTTTCATATTAACAAGAGTCCATGAGGCCCACCCTTTTTTGTGGTGGTTATGATTTTTTTGTATAAAGCACAATTATTCCAATTCCTTATTTTATATGCTTCGCACTTTTTTTCTTATCACCCCACTTCTTGGCTATTCGTTAAACTGATTTGTGGGTGTGGTGAGGGGTGTATTTATAGGCATTTTAAGGTTTGGGAAACTTTGCCCCTCCTGGTAGGAATGTATATCCCATACGTCACTAGCTCATGGACTCTTGTTAATATGAAAGAAATGAATTTATCAGGTAAGTTCTTACATAAATTATGTTATTCCTATCCACGAGGAACATCATCGGTTCCTAAGGTTTGCATTCCTGGACAAACATTACCAGTTCGTGGCGCTTCCTTTCGGATTAGCCACTGCTCCAAGGATTTTCACAAAGGTACTAGGCTCCCTTCTAGCGGTGCTAAGACCAAGGGGCATTGCAGTAGTACCTTACCTGGACGACATTCTGATTCAAGCGTCGTCCCTTCCTCAAGCAAAGGCTCACACGGACATTGTCCTGGCCTTTCTCAGATCTCACGGCTGGAAAGTGAACGTGGAAAAGAGTTCTCTATCCCCGTCAACAAGGGTTCCCTTCTTGGGAACAATTATAGACTCTTTAGAAATGAGGATCTTTCTAACAGAGGCCAGAAAAACAAAACTTCTAGACTCTTGTCGGATACTTCATTCCGTTCCTCTTCCTTCCATAGCTCAGTGCATGGAAGTGATCGGGTTGATGGTAGCGGCGATGGACATAGTTCCTTTTGCGCGCATTCATCTAAGACCATTACAACTGTGCATGCTCAGTCAGTGGAATGGGGACTATACAGACTTGTCTCCGAAGATACAAGTAAATCAGAAGACCAGAGACTCACTCCGTTGGTGGCTGTCCCTGGACAATCTGTCTCAAGGGATGACGTTCCGCAGACCAGAGTGGGTCATTGTCACGACCGACGCCAGTCTGATGGGCTGGGGCGCGGTCTGGGGATCCCTGAAAGCTCAGGGTCTTTGGTCTCGGGAAGAATCTCTTCTACCGATAAATATTCTGGAACTGAGAGCGATATTCAATGCTCTCAAGGCCTGGCCTCGGCTAGCGAGGACCAAGTTCATACGGTTTCAATCAGACAACATGACAACTGTTGCGTACATCAACCATCAGGGGGGAACAAGGAGTTCCCTAGCGATGGAAGAAGTGACCAAAATCATTCTATGGGCGGAGTCTCACTCCTGCCACCTGTCTGCTATCCACATCCCAGGAGTGGAAAATTGGGAAGCGGATTTTCTGAGTCGTCAGACATTGCATCCGGGGGAGTGGGAACTCCATCCGGAAACCTTTGCCCAAGTCACTCACCTGTGGGGCATTCCAGACATGGATCTGATGGCCTCTCGTCAGAACTTCAAAGTTCCTTGCTATGGGGCCAGATCCAGGGATCCCAAGGCGGCTCTAGTGGATGCACTAGTAGCACCTTGGACCTTCAAACTAGCTTATGTGTTCCCGCCATTTCCTCTCATCCCCAGGCTGGTAGCCAGGATCAATCAGGAGAGGGCGTCAGTGATCTTGATAGCTCCTGCGTGGCCACGCAGGACTTGGTATGCAGATCTGGTGAATATGTCATCGGCTCCACCTTGGAAGCTACCTTTGAGACGAGACCTTCTTGTTCAGGGTCCGTTCGAACATCCGAATCTGGTTTCACTCCAGCTGACTGCTTGGAGATTGAACGCTTGATTTTATCGAAGCGAGGATTCTCAGATTCTGTTATCGATACTCTTGTTCAGGCCAGAAAGCCTGTAACTAGAAAAATTTACCACAAAATTTGGAAAAAATATATCTGTTGGTGTGAATCTAAAGGATTCCCTTGGGACAAGGTTAAGATTCCTAGGATTCTATCCTTCCTTCAAGAAGGATTGGAAAAAGGATTATCTGCTAGTTCCCTGAAGGGACAGATTTCTGCCTTGTCGGTATTACTTCACAAAAAGCTGGCAGCTGTGCCAGATGTTCAAGCCTTTGTTCAGGCTCTGGTTAGAATCAAGCCTGTTTACAAACCTTTGACTCCTCCTTGGAGTCTCAATTTAGTTCTTTCAGTTCTTCAGGGGGTTCCGTTTGAACCCTTACATTCCGTTGATATTAAGTTATTATCTTGGAAAGTTTTGTTTTTAGTTGCGATTTCTTCTGCCAGAAGAGTCTCAGAATTATCTGCTCTGCAGTGTTCTCCTCCTTATCTGGTGTTCCATGCAGATAAGGTGGTTTTACGTACTAAACCTGGTTTTCTTCCAAAAGTTGTTTCTAACAAAAACATTAACCAGGAGATTATCGTACCTTCTCTGTGTCCAAAACCAGTTTCAAAGAAGGAACGTTTGTTGCACAATTTGGATGTTGTTCGCGCTCTAAAATTCTATTTAGATGCTACAAAGGATTTTAGACAAACATCTTCCTTGTTTGTTGTTTATTCAGGTAAAAGGAGAGGTCAAAAAGCAACTTCTACCTCTCTCTCTTTTTGGATTAAAAGCATCATCAGATTGGCTTACGAGACTGCCGGACGGCAGCCTCCCGAAAGAATCACGGCTCATTCCACTAGGGCTGTGGCTTCCACATGGGCCTTCAAGAACGAGGCTTCTGTTGATCAGATATGTAGGGCAGCGACTTGGTCTTCACTGCACACTTTTACCAAATTTTACAAGTTTGATACTTTTGCTTCTTCTGAGGCTATTTTTGGGAGAAAGGTTTTGCAAGCCGTGGTGCCTTCCATTTAGGTGACCTGATTTGCTCCCTCCCTTCATCCGTGTCCTAAAGCTTTGGTATTGGTTCCCACAAGTAAGGATGACGCCGTGGACCGGACACACCTATGTTGGAGAAAACAGAATTTATGTTTACCTGATAAATTTCTTTCTCCAACGGTGTGTCCGGTCCACGGCCCGCCCTGGTTTTTTAATCAGGTCTGATAATTTATTTTCTTTAACTACAGTCACCACGGTACCATATGGTTTCTCCTATGCAAATATTCCTCCTTAACGTCGGTCGAATGACTGGGGTAGGCGGAGCCTAGGAGGGATCATGTGACCAGCTTTGCTGGGCTCTTTGCCATTTCCTGTTGGGGAAGAGAATATCCCACAAGTAAGGATGACGCCGTGGACCGGACACACCGTTGGAGAAAGAAATTTATCAGGTAAACATAAATTCTGTTTTTCTGTCTCTCTGGTTGAGAAGTATTATTCTTTTGGCATATGAGACTGCTGGACAGCAGCCTCCTGAGAGAATTACAGCTCATTCCACCAGGGTGGTGTCCTCTTCTTGGGCCTTCAAGAATGAGGCTTCTGTAGAACAGATCTGTAAGGCTGCGACTTTGTCTTCTTAGCACACTTTTTCTGAATTCTATAAATTTTATACTTTTGCCTCGGCTGAGGCTTCTTTTGGGAGAAAGGTTCTGTAAGCAGTGGTGCCTTCTGTTTAGGTTACCTGTCTTGCCTTCCCTCATCTGTGTCCTCTATCTTGGGTATTGATTCCCAACAGTAATTGATGATCCCATGATTTTTTTATTTTATTTATATAGTGGGTGAGTTAACTTTATGATAAACCTCTCCATGTGCTCAAAAATAAAATTTAGAAATTTATTTAAGGGTCCATACATAGAAGTACCGTTACGTATACATTTATTGTAATGTGCATTGATCAAAAAATATCGCAGCAGTGGAACGAGCTACTATTAGTGCATGAAAAGGTGTGTGTATATATATATGTATGTATATATGTATGTATATGTGTGTATGTATATGTGTGTGTGTATATATATATATATATATATATATATATATATATATATATATATATAGGTGGCCCTCATTTTACAACGGTTCAATTTACACAGTTTCAGAATAACAACCTTTTTTTCCAGTTATGTGACTGCTATTGAAAAGCATTGAGAAGCAGTGCATTTATTAAAATAGCCAGTAGGTGGAGCTGTCCGCTTGTGTTGCAGCCAAGCAAGCTGAAATGAATCAGTTTAACTAGACCTGAGCTATCGAGCAGATTTCAAAGGAACAAGATCTTCCTGTCTATAAATCAGTCCAGATTGGAATGCATAGAAAGAACTGTTTGCAGAAACATGCAAGTGTGTTGTGTGATTATTTTATCAGGTTTAAAGTCTTCATTTCAAAGCTTTAAAAATAATTTATTAGGTGTTACTTATGACAATTTTGAGAGGGGCCTGGAACCTATCTCCCTCACTTCCCATTGACTTACATTATAAACTGGGTTTCAATTTACAACGGTTTCGATTTACAACCATTCCTTCTGGAACCTAACCCCGGCGTAAACTGAGGGCTACCTGTATATATATATATATGTATATATGTATGTGTTACATACATACATACATACACACACGCACCTGTATGTATATGATGACGTGAGAACACAATATAGACAATAAAAGAAAAAACAAGTGGAAAAAAAAAAGACCTAGCGGGCAGATACGTCTAACAATAATATTCTAATATTCCAGAAAAGATATATAATATAATTTCAACAACACAAGAAATAAATCTGATACATAAACGTTAACCTTCTCAACAAATCGCTCATGTATATTAAAGAGTGTAGAAGACAGCAGATGTCTAATCATCATCTTAGTCCTTTTTTAATACCAAGTTAGAGAAATCAAAGGTTAATGGTCAAATGGCTTAGAAAAACGTTTAACCCTTATTTTAAGGCATAATTTTATAGACTTGCAGAGTTATTGAGACTTAGTGTCCAGGTAATATGCTTGTAGCCCAACACTTTTCAGACCCTACTGCTAAATTTATTATATCATTAGAGGATACTAAAGGGTTAGTAGGAAGCAGTTCACCTTTTTAGTATGGAGTTTATCGTATAGATGTGACGTGCTGACAAGAAATAATCCCATCAGTCTTCCAGTAATAAACCCAGTAATGTTCCATTTTCCGCATTCCGTGTGGCGACGGAGAAATTCTAGTTCGCAGGGGTCGCGTTCATAGGAGGTGGTGAGTGCCCTAGCCATTATGGATGTCAGGTGCCGTTTTGTTTTGTCTTAAAATAGTCCATATTGCCATGTTCTCTATCCAGTTATTGAGGTTTCTGATGCTGAGACTGTTCTAATTTCAGATTCTTCATCCGGGGAAGAATCCGGATTGGCCTCGTTGACACATGTCAATCAGTTAAGTTCGGTGTGCCGTATTAGAGCGCCTGGTTCCTTGGGCTCGGGGAATCAAGGGTCAGCTGAGCCCCATCCACCTCTGGGGTCCTGTCCTCCAAGAGGCGAGTTCCCTACCGCTACATACACATGCAGGTTACCCAAATTATGATTATTCCTCCACGCAGGGTGGCTTGTTCCCCTCGGAGTTTGCAGCACATTTTCACTTCCATATATTCTTGGCAATTATTCGTCTGCAGAATCCAGACGTTTATGCGCTATTGTGCTTGTGCCCTATTGTCCTGGGTCTACCTCCTTGGGGAGGGCCTGTACAGTTCCCTGCGAGTGTAACTGTCCCTGAGTGTTATGCCTTTCGTTACAGAGTGGCGCATCTTTGCGTTTTACATGTTTTTCAGTTATTAAATGATCTTATCCTTCTCGGATACAGGAATTTTCAGTCTGCTTCGAATGATGCACCTCATTAGACATGTGGGGATGATGTAATCTCCTGACTGTTCTTTTTTGAGATTTTTCCCAGTTTTTTGGAAGATTAGGGCTCAGTCTGGCTGGTCCTGCAGTATGCCTGTTTTCTTATTGGGCGTTAACCTACGGGTTGCCTTATATTTTCTTTTTATCCGATTAGGATGTCTTTTAATTTGTTTATTATTTCCTTCTGGAATCTTAAACTGGGATCAATACTCGGTTATTTCTGCAGAAGTGTTTTTGGGGACATGTTAGTCCTATGTTTGTCTGTTTTCACTTCTTACCCTCTGAGGGAGGATTTATGCCGCTTGATGGTTAGGACTCGGGTGCAGGCAGGACCTGTGGCTGTTTAGACACGTGGCACCGTTCTGATTGGCTGGTCCAGTCGTGGTGCAGAGTGCTCATGTTATCATTTGTGAGCGGTTTGGCCTTTTTCCTTTGAGGCTTGGGGATTGTCCTTTGGACTTGGTCCTCAGCAGCTAGTAGTTAAAAGGGTGGTTCGGCTGCCTTGCAGTGGTTGGGTTGCAGAATGTAACCAGTTGCAGCTATTACACATCGACTGCGTACTGTCTAGCTGTTTTTCCAAAACTTTTTGGTCTTCCTTTTTGGTCTCCATGTTAGGTCTCCTTTTAGGGGCCTGGTAGATGTTTGTTCCCTTTTAGGGACACTGGGCGTGGTCTCCTTGGGTTTGCTTGGGGTTCCTCCCGGAACTGGGGTTGGTTTGTGCCCCTTTCTCCCTGTGATCATCTGCTTATACAGAGGTGATGTGGTGATCTTGAGGTATCCTCTTGCTTTATTGTCCCGAGGCTGTTGGTGAGTCTAGAAGCTCTAGCGTCGTCGTACGACTTTTACCGCCTTGGAGAGTGGGACTTCTGCAAGGGGTGGTCTCTTCCTTAGGTCGGGACTTGCAAGTTTTTCTCGTTATCCAGGTTGATTTGGATTATGCATTATTATCCCCTGTGGTCTGGGTTGTTGTTCAGACGTGGTGTTAAGTTTGCGAGTATTGTTTGTCTAAACAATGGGTTTCTGACCTGTTCTCCCTGGGGCTTCTGGTTGCTGAGTTTCATTCAGCATTTTCCCTTGTGGTTCCCGTTGTGGATTGTTACCGGACCTATAGACTTCAGGGTTGGTTCGGGGTTCCCCAGTTACTGGAAACTTCGGTTATGTCCTTTTTACACAGGTTAATTACTTGACCTGGTCTGATTGGCCAGGTATTCTGAGTGTCGTTGCTCGTTGGGCTTGTTTTGTACCTTAGGCAGGGATGAGGGGAGTGGGAGGAGTATTTAAGCCTTTGGCTGCGGTGTCTGCCTCCTCCTGGTGGCCAGGTTCTTATTTTCCCAAAAGTTATGAATGCAGCTGTGGACTCTTTCCATCAGAAGAAAAGAAAATTATCAGGTAAGCAGAATTTGTTTTTTCACCTCTTGTTCTGTTACCTAGAGTATTAGCCAGGATCAAGCAGGAGCTATCATTAGTAATCCTGATTGCTCCAGCTTGGCCTCACAGGACTTGGTTTGCAAATCTGATGCAGATGTTCAGTTGTCCTTAATGGCCTCATCCTCTGTCACGACCTTTCTTTTTCAAGGTCCATTCTTTTATCAGGATCTAAAATCTCTAAACTTGATGGCTTGGAGATTGAACCTTTAGTTTTAAGGCAGAGAGGTTTTTCTGATTCTGTGATTAACTTTGTTTCAGGTACATAAACCAATGACAAGGGAAATGACAAGGAAAATATTTTCAAAGTTTGGAAGGCTTTTTTTTCCTGATGTGGGGAACATGGGTTTAGTTGGCCTTAATCAGGATTACGCCTGTGATTAAACCAATTTCTCCTCTATGGAATCTTAATTTGGTTTAAAGAGTTTTGAAGGTTCCTTCTTTTGAACCAATGCAAGATTTGGAAATTCAGCTTTTGTCCTAGTTGGTCATGTTTCTTTTGGCTTTTCTGCTAGACAAGTTTCTGAATGGTCTTCTCTTTGTTGTGAGCCTTCTCATTTTTGTTTTTCATCAAGATATGGCAGCTTTGAGAACTGTGTTTTTTTTGCCTAAGGTGGCTTCTTCTGATAACATGGAAATGCTTCTCCGGAATTTTGAATGTAGTAAGAGCTTTGTCTAAAATCCTTAGCAGCCTGCAAATAGAAATTCAATCTTCTAGTTTATTTTTTTTATAAAAAATCTTGGTTCCTGGAAAGGTTAGAAGGCTGCTGCAGTTTTGTTAGCCTCTTAGTTGAAGCTTTTGTATTCAGTAAAGCTTACTTGGAGTCGGGTCAGCCTTCTCCTAAATGGATTACTGCCCATTCTACCAGATCAGTTGCTACTTCATAGACCTTTAAGAAAGAGGCCTCTGTTGATCGTTTGCAAGTCAGCTACTTGGTTTTCCTTACATACATACATCCCTATTTTGATGGTTTTTGCATCTCCTGGAGGAAAGTCATAGGGGCAGCTGTTTCTGGGCATTAAATAGTATGTATGTATGTATGTATGTATATATGTATTCAGCCAATCGAAATGGAATAGTATAAGTCTGGTCCCACCCAGATTACTAATAGACAGCTTGGGTATTAGTTCCCAGGAGTAATGGATTCTGGACTCTCACCTCTTTATGAAAGAATATATAATTTATGATTACCTGATACATTAATTTTTCATGGTGGTGAGAGTCCATGAGCCCCCTCCCATTATTTTCTATATTTTGATTTTATTTTTTTCTGGTGGCCGTTCTAGTATGCACCACTTCCCCCCCCCCCCCCCCCCTGCTCTTTGTCTTGCTCTTATTTATTTTTCCTACCTTCTTTTTCTGACTTGGCTATGCATCAGACTAGTTTCCAATAAGGTTGGAGGGTTTTTAAAGTGAAGGTCAATTTCGATGAATTAGTGCCTGTTTTTTTTATAATCCTATTAAAAACAAGGGCACTTTAATTCATCAAAATTGACATTTCACTAGTTTTCTTCAAAAACCTACCTTTTAATCCTGACAGCCGCTGCAGCGCTTCCTCCGCCCGTCGCAAGCCCTCTTCGTGAGTCCAAAATGACGAATGGAGGAAGCCGGATTCATCATTTCTGACGTATGAAGAGGCTTCCGACAGCCGGGGGAATCGCTGGAGCGGCTGTTAAGATTAAAAGGTAGGTTTTTGAAGAAAAGGAGTGAAATGTCAATTTTGATGAATTAAAGTGCCCATGTTTTTAATAGGATTATTAAAAACCGGGCACTAATTCATTGAAATTGATCTTCACTTTAAGGGCTCCTGGAGTTTTGGGATCTTTGCTGCCTCCTAGTGGTCAGGAGTATAATTCCCAGGAGTTATGGATTGTGGATATATATAGATATATATTTATTTTTAAGGGCTCAAAGATATTAGGCAGGCAAAGGGTTTAACATAGAGATGCATACATGAATGTATAAATAATACCAAATAAACATCAAAGTTTGAGAGAATGTGACCAGTTTGTGTGCGAGTATGGTGTTCCACTTTTCACGCTTCATTGAAGTCTATAAAGAAATACAAAAGGCGGTTGCAATATGTAAAAAGCTTCTAGTGAAGTTAACGCAAGAGCAATAAATATCGTTCCACAAGTAATTTGGCCCTATGTAATTCCTCAGGAAAGAAGTTATTCTATTTTAATTTTCAAAATAAATATTGAATCTTAGAAGACATTTTTTGGCACCATGTTCCAGTAATGCACACAGATACATGGAACAAATATAACGGCGGTAGTTAAAGGCACAGTCGAGTCCAAAAAAAACTTTCATGATTTAAATAGGGCATGTCATTTTAAACAACTTTCCAATTTACTTTTATCACCAATTTTGCTTTGTTCTCTTGGTATTCTTAGTTGAAAGCTAAACCTAGGAGGTTCATATGCTAATTTCTTAGACCTTGAAGGCCACCTCTATTTGAAATGCATTTTGACAGTTTTTCACCACTAGAGGGCGTTAGTTAATGTGTTTCATATAGATAACATTGAGCTCATGCATGTGAATTTTCACTGGCTAATATGCAAGTCTGTCAAAATACCTGAAATAAGGGGGCAGTCTGCAGATGCTTAGATACAAGGTAATTAGAGAGGTAAAATGTATATTATAACTGTGTTGGTTATGCAAAACTGGGGAATGGGTAATTAAGGGATTATCTATATTTCAAAACAAAAAAATTCGGGTGTTGACTGTCCCTTTAAATTGTGTCTCTAAAAGCACATACTTTACATTATTTATTTAAAGTCTCTCCATTATCTTCTTATTAATTAAGAACAGCCCCTGTAGTGAACAAACTTAAACTCAACATATTTAATCCATAGATACTATTTGCTGAATTTTATGGATTGAACAAAAAAAACGGACTTTGGTATGGTCAAAATTTTGGCTACCCTTGGTGATCCACTAGTGATTTATTTGTAAGATTTCGGATCAAGACCCAACGAGTTGGTTTAGGCTATTAAGTTTGCAATCAAAGGGTTATCCAAGCAGCTGACTGAGGATAAAAAAATACAAATAATTGACTCCAAATGAATGGGACATTTATAAAAAAGAAAATTAAATGATTTTTGCTTGCAGTTTCCACTGCTAGAAATGCCATTAGGAAATGGAAGAGGAACTGTTGTACTGAAGACAAAATCTAAGATACCAGACGAAATCTCCAACTTCTCATAGACATAAAAGCAAAACAAACACTACTTTTGACTGCAAAAGACCTGCAGGAAGATTTAGCTAGCACTAGATTACTGGTCCACTGTGGAGCAGTAAAATCTGCAGCCACTAATCGGCAGATGGCACCCAGGTGCGTAGCCTACATAGCTATGCTTTTCAACAAGATACCAAATTAATGAAGCCAATTAGATACTAGAAGTAAATTGGAAAGTTGTTTAAAATTGTATGCTTTCTGAATTGTGAGAGAAAGTTTTGGGTTTCCTGTCCCTTAGCTTTTAATTATAATTGACTTTTGCATACACCTGTACTTTATGTAGATCTGTCCAGTTATATTATAATATAGATTTAATTCGGTTTCATTTTGTATTTTCGCATACATTTTTATGTTCATTTAATACATTTTGAATTTGTTTTGTTCTTTCTTAGATGATGATGTCGACCTAGAAGCTCTGGTGAATGACATGAACTCTTCAATGGAGAGTTTATATTGCACATGCAGCGCAGTGTCCGAATCCGTACCACTTCTTAAAAATGGGCAGCTTAACCGAAGCCAGATGTCAAACTCAGGAACCAGCACTCTTCCGTCCATGCCTCAGAGACAGAAGCTGCAGCGATCACAACCAATGCACATACAAGCAGTTAGGTAGGAAAAAGAATCCCCCTCCCTAAATAACTATTCTGAAAATACAACTGTCAAATGTAGAGTATCTATTAATAAGCCCTCAGTTCTGTTATATTTAGGAATGAAGAGGTGTACAGAATTGAGTTTTGAAATTATTAAAATTAAATTTTTAAAAATATTAAGTGGTATGATTACTACAAATCTTCTAGATTTTCCTGCAGCCGAGTGTCTACAACTCCAGATCTTCTTTGTCCCTCTGCTTTATTATATAGTCAACATATGAATATTTCTTAATACAGGTGGTGAGTGTCCACAATCCATTACTCCTGGGAATTACTATTCCTGCCCTCTAGAAGGAGGAAAAGATTTCAAAACCCCAAGAACTCTATAAAAACCCCTCTCATCTTACTGGTAATCAGCCTTGTCTTTGCCTCCGCTGGAATGAAGGTGCTGCTAATGTTCTATGAGAGGGGTTCTCAGACTGATTTGAGGCCCATTTTCTCTGAGCTGCTCTTAGACAGAGGGGTGTATTGGGAGTATTGTTTATTGGCACAATTACTGCCCTGGTGCTTTTTGCTTGGAGGGGGTATGTTTTTTCCCCTCTTGCTTCTAGACTTTTTTTTTTAGGGTTTTTTTTAGGGGGTTTAAGGGTTTTTTTAGGGGGCCTTATGGGTTTTTTTTTTTTTTAGGGTGTTTTTCTCCAACATTGGTGTGTCCGGTCCACGGCGTCATCCTTACTTGTGGGAAATATCTCTTTCCCAACAGGAAATGGCAAAGAGTCCCAGCAAAGCTGTCCATATAGTCCCTCCTAGGCTCTGCCCACCCCAGTCATTCTCTTTGCCGTTGCACAGGCAACATCTCCACTGAGATGGTTAAGAGTATGTGGTGTTTAGTTGTAGTTTTTTTATTCTACTATCAAAAGTTTGTTATTTTAAAATAGTGCTGGTATGTACTATTTACTGAAACAAAAAAAGATGACGATTTCTGTTTGTGAGAGGAAGATGATTTTAGCAGACAGTAACTAAAATCGATTGCCGTTTCCACATAGGACTGTTGAGATGAAGTAACTTCAGTTGGGGGAAACAGTTAGCAGACTTCTTCTGCTTAAGGTATGACTAGGCATATTTCTAACAAGACTGTGTAATGCTGGAAGGCTGTCATTTCCCCTCATGGGGACCGGTAAGCCGTTTTCTTAGTCTCAAACAGAATAAAGGGCTTAATATGGGCTATAAAACTGATAGACACTTTTATGGGCTAAATCGATTGCTTTATTTGGACATTATTTGGAACGTTTTTAACGTCAGGCACTATGTTAGACACCTTTTCCAGTCAGGAAGGGCCTTCCCAGTTGTAGGCTGAGCCTCATTTTCGCGCCATTACTGCGCAGTTGTTTTTAAGAGCAAGACATGCAGATGCATGTGTGAGGACCTGAAAGTGGTTGGAAAAGTTCCTAGAAGGCGTCATTTGGTATCGTATTCCCCTCTGGGCTTGGCAAAGTCACAGCAAAGGCTGTAGCTGGGACTGTATAGGGGTTAAATCTGTAACGGGTTTCGTTATTTTAAGGGTTAAAGCTCTGAAAATTGGTGTGCAATAATTTTAATGCTTTAAGACACTGTGGTGAAATTTTGGTAAATTTTTAACAATTCCTTCATATTTTTTCGCATATTCAGTAATAAAGTGTGCTCTGTTTAAAATTTAAAGAGACCGTAACGGTTTTGTTTTAAAACGGTTTTTGTGCTTTATTGACAAGTTTAAGCCTGTTTAACATGTCTGTGCCTTCAGATAAGCTATGTTCTTTATGTATGAAAGCCAATGTGTCTCCCCCTTCAAAATTGTGTGATAATTGTGCCATAGCGTCCAAACAAAGTAAGGACAGTACTGCCACAGATAAAGTTGCCCAAGATGATTCATCAGATGAAGGGAGTAGACATAGTTCTACATCATCTCCTTCTGTGTCTACGCCAGTTTTGCCCACGCAGGAGGCCCCTAGTACTTCTAGCGCGCCAATGCTTATTACCATGCAACAATTGACGGCTGTAATGGATAACTCTATAGCTAATATTTTATCCAAAATGCCTGCATACCAGAGAAAGCGCGATTGCTCTGTTTTAAACACTGAAGAGCAGGAGGGCGCTGATGATAATGTTTCTGTCATACCCTCACACCAATCTGAAGGGGCCATGAGGGAGGTTTTGTCAGATGGAGAAATTTCAGATTCAGAAAAAATTTCTCAACAGGCTGAACCTGATGTTGTGAAATTTTAAATTTAAACTAGAACATCTCCGCGCACTGCTTAAGGAGGTGTTATCTACTCTGGATGATTGTGACAACTTGGTCATTCCAGAAAAATTATGCAAGATGGACAAGTTCCTAGAGGTTCCGGTGCACCCCAACGCTTTTCCTATACCCAAGCGGGTGGCGGACATAGTGAATAAGGAGTGGGAGAAGCCCGGCATACCTTTTTGTTCCCCCTCGTATATTTAAGAAATTATTTCCTATGGTCGACCCAAGAAAGGACTTATGGCAGACAGTCCCTAAGGTCGAGGGGGCAGTTTCTACTTTAAACAAGCGCACTACTATTCCTATTGAGGATAGATGTGCTTTCAAAGATCCTATGGATAAGAAATTGGAGGGTTTGCTTAAAAAGATTTTTGTACAGCAAGGTTACCTTCTACAACCCATTTCGTGCATTGTTCCTGTCACTACAGCAGTGTGGTTCTGGTTCGAGGAACTAGAAAAGTCGCTTAGTAGAGAGACTCCATATGAGGAGGTTATGGACAGAGTTCACGCACTTAAGTTGGCTAACTCTTTTGTTTTGGATGCCGCTTTGCAATTAGCTAGATTAGCGGCGAAAAATTCAGGGTTTGCAATTGTGGCGCGCAGAGCGCTTTGGCGAAAGTCTTGGTCAGCGGATGTATCATCCAAGACAAAATTGCTTAACATTCCCTTCAAGGGTAAAACTCTCTTTGGACCAGAATTGAAAGAGATTATCTCAGACATCACTGGGGGAAAGGGCCACGCCCTCCCACAAGATAGGCCTTTCAAGGCCAAGAATAAGTCTAATTTTCGTTCCTTTCGTAATTTCAGGAAAGGACCGGCCTCTAATTCTGCATCCTCTACGCAAGAGGGTAATGCTTCACAGCCCAAGCCAGCCTGGAAACCGATGCAAGGCTAAGCAGACCAAGAAGCCTGCTACCACTAACAAAACAGCAAGAATGAGGGAACCCCCCGATCCGGGACCGGATCTTGTGGGGGGCAGACTCTCTCTCTTTGCCCAGGCTTGGGCAAGAGATGTTCAGGATCCCTGGGCGCTAGAAATAGTTTCTCAGGGTTATCTTCTGGAATTCAAGGAACTACCCCCAAGGTGAAGGTTTCACATGTCTCACTTATCCTCAAACCAAATAAAGAGACAGGCGTTCTTACATTGTGTAGAAGACCTGTTAAAGATGGGAGTGATACACCCAGTTCCAATGACGGAACAAGGAATGGGATTTTACTCAAATCTGTTCGTAGTTCCCAAAAAAGAGGGAACCTTCAGACCAATTCTGGATTTAAAGATCCTAAACAAGTTTCTCAGGGTACCATCGTTCAAAATGGAAACCATTCGAACGATTCTACCCACTATCCAGGAAGGTCAATTTATGACTACCGTGGATCTAAAGGATGCGTACCTACATATTCCTATCCACAAAGAACATCACCAGTTCCTAAGGTTCGCCTTTCTGGACAAACATTACCAGTTTGTGGCCCTCCCATTCGGATTAGCCACTGCTCCAAGTATTTTCACAAAGGTACTCGGGTCCCTTCTAGCGGTTCTAAGACCGAGGGGCATTGCAGTAGTACCATACTTGGACGACATTCTAATACAAGCGTCGTCTCTTTCAAAAGCAAAGGCTCATACAGACATCGTTCTGGCCTTTCTCAGATCTCACGGATGGAAGGTGAACATAGAAAAGAGTTCTCTGTCTCAGTCAACAAGAGTTCCCTTCTTGGGAGCAATAATAGATTCCTTAGAAATGAGGATTTTCCTGACAGATGTCAGAAAGTCAAAGCTTCTAAGCGCTTGTCAAGTTCTCCATTCTGTTCCACGTCCTTCCATAGCTCAGTGCATGGAAGTAGTAGGGTTGATGGTTGCAGCAATGGACATAGTTCCTTTTGCGCAAATTCATCTAAGACCATTACAACTGTGCATGCTGAAACAGTGGAATGGGAACTATACAGACTTGTCTCCAGTGATTCAAGTAGATCAGAAGACCAGAGATTCACTCCGTTGGTGGCTAACCCTGGACCACCTATCCCAGGGAATGAGCTTCCGCAGACCAAAGTGGGTCATCGTCACGACCGACGCCAGTCTAGTGGGCTGGGGCGCGGTCTGGGAATATGGTCTCGGGAAGAGTCTCTTCTCCCGATAAACATTCTGGAATTAAGAGCGATATTCAATGCTCTCAGGGCCTGGCCTCAGCTTGCAAAGGCCAGATTCATAAGATTCCAATCAGACAACATGACGACTGTTGCGTATATCAATCATCAGGGGGGAACTAGGAGTTCCCTGGCGATGAAAGAAGTGACCAAAATAATACAATGGGCGGAGGATCACTCCTGCCACCTATCTGCGATCCACATCCCAGGTGTGGAAAACTGGGAAGCGGATTATCTGAGTCGTCAGACATTCCATCCGGGGGAGTGGGAACTCCACCCGGAGATCTTTGCCCAGTTGACGCAATTATGGGGCATTCCAGACATGGATCTGATGGCGTCTCGTCAGAACTTCAAGGTTCCTTGCTACGGGTCCAGATCCAGGGATCCCAAGGCGACTCTAGTGGATGCACTAGTAGCGCCTTGGACCTTCAACCTAGCTTATGTGTTTCCACCGTTTCCTCTCATTCCCAGGCTGGTAGCCAGGATCAAACAGGAGAGGGCCTCGGTGATCTTGATAGCTCCTGCGTGGCCACGCAGGACTTGGTATGCAGACCTGGTGAATATGTCATCGGTTCCACCATGGAAGCTACCTTTGAGACAGGACCTTCTTGTTCAGGGTCCATTCGAACATCCAAATCTGGTCTCCCTCCAGCTGACGGCTTGGAGATTGAACGCTTGATTCTATCAAAGCGTGGGTTTTCAGATTCTGTAATAGATACTCTGGTTCAAGCCAGAAAACCGGTAACTAGAAAGATTTACCATAAAATATGGAAAAGATATATCTGCTGGTGTGAATCCAAGGGATTCCCATGGAATAAGATAAAGATTCCTAAGATTGTTTCCTTTTTTGCAAGAAGGTTTGGATAAAGGATTATCTGCGAGTTCTCTAAAGGGACAGATTTCTGCTTTATCTGTCTTACTACACAAACGACTGGCAGCTGTGCCAGATGTTCAAGCATTTGTTCAGGCTCTGGTTAGAATCAAGCCTGTTTACAGACCTTTGACTCCTCCCTGGAGTTTAAATCTAGTTCTTTCAGTTCTTCAAGGGGTTCCGTTTGAACCTTTACATTCCATAGATATTAAGTTGTTATCTTGGAAAGTTTTGTTTTTGATTGCTATTTCTTCTGCTAGAAGAGTTTCAGAGTTATCTGCTCTGCAGTGTTCTCCGCCCTATCTGGTGTTCTGTGCAGATAAGGTGGTTTTGCGTACTAAGCCTGGTTTTCTTCCAAAGGTTGTTTCTAACAAAAATATTAACCAGGAGATAGTTGTACCTTCTTTGTGTCCAAACCCAGTTTCAAAGAAGGAACGTTTGTTACACAATTTGGACGTAGTCCGTGCTCTAAAATTTTATTTAGAAGCTACAAAAGATTTCAGACAAACATCTTCTCTGTTTGTTGTCTATTCTGGTAAAAGGAGAGGTCAAAAAGCGACTTCTACCTCTCTTTCCTTTTGGCTTAAAAGCATCATCCGATTGGCTTACGAGACTGCCGGACGGCAGCCTCCTGAAAGAATCACAGCTCACTCCACTAGGGCTGTGGCTTCCACATGGGCCTTCAAGAACGAGGCTTCTGTTGATCAGATATGTAAGGCAGCGACTTGGTCTTCACTGCACACTTTTGCCAAATTTTACAAATTTGATACTTTTGCTTCTTCGGAGGCTATTTTTGGGAGAGAGGTTTTGCAAGCCGTGGTGCCTTCCGTTTAGGTAACCTGATTTGCTCCCTCCCTTCATCCGTGTCCTAAAGCTTTCGTATTGGTTCCCACAAGTAAGGATGACGCCGTGGACCGGACACACCAATGTTGGAGAAAACAGAATTTATGCTTACCTGATAAATTACTTTCTCCAACGGTGTGTCCGGTCCACGGCCCGCCCTGGTTTTTTTAATCAGGTCTGATGAATTATTTTCTCTAACTACAGTCACCACGGTACCATATGGTTTCTCCTATTTTTTTCCTCCTGTCCGTCGGTCGAATGACTGGGGTGGGCGGAGCCTAGGAGGGACTATATGGCCAGCTTTGCTGGGACTCTTTGCCATTTCCTGTTGGGGAAGAGATATTTCCCACCAGTAAGGATGACGCCGTGGACCGGACACACCGTTGGAGAAAGTAATTTATCAGGTAAGCATAAATTCTGTTTTTAGGGGGCCTTATGGGTTTTTTTTTCTGTAATGTTTCACTAATTCTGGAGCCTTCTGTGTCTCTTTGAAACCTCTTTAGAAGATAATTCCTCTAAACACTTTTCCGTACAATGCGAATTGTGCTTATTGTAAATTTTCTTTCTTGTAAATGTGTTGCCTCCAACTCAGCTGTGCAATCCTTTTTAAATGTTATGCATTCAATCAGACTAATGCTGCTCTTGCTTCTAAAGGTATCTGCCCTCCTACTGTTTGTTCCAAACACGGGAGCTCTAGAGATTTTTCTCCAGGATTCAAGAATTTTGTATGCTCTAATTTATACAAAATGCAGGCGGCTATGTCTCCAAGTAAGCGCAAAAGGTCAGTCTATGATTTACCCTCTAAGCCTGCGTTACATAGTGTTCAGATGATTCACCCTCTGAGGGGAAATATTGTGCGATGATCAGAAATCTTTCTGATCATGATTCTAAGTCAACCACTTTTCTGTTTAAGGTTGATCATATTTATTCCCTTTTAAAAGAGGTGTATGTACTTTTAGGTTTTGAAGATCATAAGGTATCTGAGGAGAAGTCTGTTAAATGTTTTGGATTTAACGTTTTAAATTATTTCTAAGACTCCACAGAGTTTTTTTTTCTCCTAACCCTAATGCTGTCTCTGAGATAGTTTCTAAGTATTGGTCTAAGCCTGGTGGCTCTCATAATCCTTCAGCTTGTAATATTGAGCATTGGGAAACCATTCCTAAGGTAGATGGGGCTATTTCAACCTTGATTAAAGGGACAGTCAACCATAGAATTGTTATTGTTTTAAAAGATAGATAATCCCTTTATTACTCATTCCCCAGTTTTGCATAACCAACACAGTTATATTAATATACTTTTTACCTCTGTGATTACCTTGTATCTAGGAACCCTCTTCCAGCCCCCTGATCACATGACTGTGACTGGTTATTATCTATTGTCTTAAATTTAGCATTGTATTGTGCTAGATCTTAAATAACTCCCTGTGCCTGAACACAGTGTTATCTATATATCCCACGTGTACTTTCTGTCTCTTTGTGTTGAAAAGGGATTTAAAAAGCATGTGATAAGAGGCAGCCCTCAAAGGCTTAGAAATTAGCATATGAGCCTACCTATGTTTAGTTTAAACTAAGAATACCAAGAGAACAAAGCAAATTTGGTGATAAAAGTAAATTGGAAAGTCAATTAAAATTAAAAGTCCTATCTGAATAATGAAAGTTTAATTTATACTTGACTGTCCCTTTAAGCGTTCCACCATTCTTTTGCAATACTATTCTTCTTTTAAGGATCCTGTGAATCAAGCTGGTTTTCTTTTTAGGCCAGCAGTTAGTGTTGCCTGTGTGGCTCCAACTTTTTCTGTTCAGTTGCATAAGTCTTTCGGAACAGTTTTTCAGATGATTCTGTTAAGATTTTATAAACGTTTTGGATCTACTGAAGTGTGCCAATACTTGATGAGTGGGCAAATGAGGATTGGAAAATAGTTACACAATGTGGTTGTGTCAGTACAGAGGCTGTAAGAATGAAGTAGTGTTTCTATCCTGGATTATTAGTGACAGATGCACCTAAATGCTGTTAGGAGGTGTGTATATATTAAGGATAACACCATGGAGGGTGGTGGAGGGAGGATTGGAGGGCTAGTGCTTGCAGAGCAGGGTAAGTTGTGTAGTTAAAGGTGCAGCTGTAAGAAAGAGAATGGTAAGGTGAAAAATCCTGGTTATAAAGTAAGGTGTGTGGGGGGGTGTAGTTTCAGACAGGGTAGAAGGGGGAGACAAGAGTTTGGAATGTTACAATAATAAAAGTTAAAAGCAATTCCATATTATCTCAACAGATATAAGAAATAAGTGCACTCAGTGTCTTGATTGGAGATATCTTTCAGATGAATTACCTTTTCAAATGGTTTGCAGAGCAGGGTAAGTTGTGTAGTTAGAGGTGCAGCTGTTAGAAATACTTTCATTTGTGATGTAGTTATTGACATGAGGATTAATTCTAAGAGTATGTCAATGTCCGTTGTTTCTAGAAGGGCTTTGTAGTTAAATCCTGGTCAGTTGATATGATTTCCAAATCCAGACTTATCTCTTTTTAGGGAAAGATGTTTGGTTCTGGGTTAAATTCCAATAGTTTCTACTATGACCGGCGGTAAAGGAGCTTTTCTTCCTTAAAGTGAATGTAAATCTTGATGATAAAGTGCCCGATTTGGGGCACTTTAATTCATCAAAATTTACATTTAACTTGTGTTGTGAAAATACTTACCTTTTAATCCTGACAGCCACTCTAGCTTCCCCCGGTCATCGGAAGCCTCTGCCTACGTCATAAATGACGGATTGGTTATGCTCCAATCTTGGCTTGATTGGAGGAAGCTGGATTCCTCATTTTAGACCCAGGAAGAGACTTTGCGATGGGCGGAGGATGCAATGCAACGGCTATCAAGATTAAAAGGTAAGTATTTTCACAACACAAGTGAAATGTAAATTTTGATGAATTAAAGTGCCCCTGTTTTTAATCGAATTTGTAAAAAATGGGCACTTTATTGTAAAAATTTTAATTCACTTTAAAGGGACAATTTACTCCAGAATTTTTTGTTTAAAAAGATAATCTCTTTATTACCCATTCCCCAGTTTTACATACCCAATAATGTTATATTAATTTATTTTTACCCCTGCCTACTTTGTATCTAAGCCTCTGCAGACAGCCCTCTTGTTTAAGTTCTTTTTACAGACTTGCATTTTAGCCAATCTGTGCTGACTCATAAATAACTCCATTAGAGTGAGCACAATGTTATCTATATGGCACACATGAACTAGTGCTGTATAGCTGTGAAAAACTGTCGAAATGCAGTGAGATAAGAGGCGGCCTTCAAGGACTTTCGAAATTAGCATATGAGCCTACCTTGGTTTAGCTTTTAACATAGAATACCAAGAGAATAAAGCAAATTTGATGATAAAATAAATTTGGAAAGTTTTTTTAAGGTTCAAATAGGCCAATCAATTTTAAAGGGACATAAAACAGTATGAACTAACATACGTTTCTAAATTATATAATGCAGCCAAAGCTTACCTGCAAATAGGTTTCTATTTAAACCCTCATTAAACCCTTTAATTCAGGCATAGTTTTGCTTGCAGCAAGCATTATATGGGCATTTCCATATATGGTCTGAAAAATATGGAAAAGGAGAGAAGCGCAGGCCACGATTCAAGTGTAGAGCCAAACTTTTATTATAGTAACACAAGATATATATATATTTACAAAAGAACAATAAAAACAGGCACATCAAGATATACAATCCTCAGCGAAAAGTAGCCCTTAGAATGTTCATGCCAGACTCGATAGATGTGGAATGGCTGCTTATGTATAAGTGTCCTGGGTATGAATAGTATAGTGCCGCCAAGATCTCCACCAAACTGGCAGAGCTCGTTAGAGGATTGCCACACACACCCTCGGCTCTAAACCAATAGGAACCTCGGAGCACACGAGGACCTACGGCAGCCTCACAGGGCTAAAAAGAAATGAATAACAAATTCTACGCATTTCGTCCCGGTGTGGTGGTGGAACAAACACCTTTACGGATATCGGACACTATGTAATTAAGAAGTTGAACATGATAGTCTAACTCTGATGTTGCATATGATTATGTCAGACTCAAAAAGCAATATGGTGACTGCAGCTAGATGGGAGTATACAGTCTGACAACGTTTTGAGACTGCCCTCCAAAGAATGGAGATACAGCTGATTAGAGTCCTCTCAGAGGCGGTGCACTATTGAGCACCGAATACGCTGGCACAGGGGGAATCGGAAATGCCGAGGGTTGCAACTGATATGATCGCTGACACCCAGATAAGTGAGATAGAAGACGTACCTTTCAACTCTAAGAAATGCCCATTGATAGCTGTTCAAACACCAGCGAAAGTCACACTTCATTGTCCTGGTTTGGAGCCTGCCTCGGGGCATACACAGTCTCCCAACGACAGAGTAACTAACGCGACGCTGACAGCCCACGGAGAACCGGAGGACCAACAGTTAAAATCTTCAGTTACGAAGATGGAACCATCGCTCGGTTTGGACCTAGATGTCGATGGGGTCTGGCCTCGGTGGACAATCCGTCTCCGAAATGCCGCCTGGACTACACAGTCAGCTGAAACTAACCGGCTTTTGACAGGAGCATTGGACGCAATGACCGATTCTTACTGTCATCATATGTTGCCTCTCCGGGACAGATAATCTATACTACAGGTGTGAGTTAAGAGACATTGCCCCACAGAAAAGTGATTACGCCACTTTTTGAACCTGCTGACTCTATTTGTAATGGTCCATTAGTTATGGGAACTTCATATGAAGAACGATGTCAGAAAACATGGACCAGTAACTATAAGTGGGACAGTTCCTGGATTATAGTTTGCTGCCTATTTAGGCATTAGGTAAAGGCTTAAAAGTTAAAGTGTTTAGTTCTGTTGATAGTTGCTGCAATCCAGGAGAGGCATTTAGAATAGAAATCTCTTTGCTCCGAGTATGTACTAGTTCTGTATTTATACGAATACACTTAACTCTCTGCATATGAATATTCATGTCTGTCCCTCCATGCTATACTTAGAGATTTCACTATGAAGTTATTAGTTAGTCCATTTCAGCCTATGGGCTAGCAGATCTGCTTTCTCATATAGACCAAATATATACTAAACAGTTTTTTTCATCTTGTTATACTATTTAATAATGTTTTTGTTTCAGGCCTTGGCTATAACATTTATAATGGGTCAGAACATTCATTTACCTATATTCCTAATTCTTATGGTTAGTATCTGAATCCTAACATAAACTTTATAGTTGGGAATAGGGGAAGAAAGGAAAGATTGGGACTGAGGTGGTTAGATAATGGAGGTCTTGCAATAAGGATTTTATACTGTACCTAACTGAATATAGGAACTCTATATCTAATGCCGCAGGGCATAGGTCCCATGCCCATGTGGTAGACTTACTTTCTGGTTAACACCCATGTAACTATGCATTAGACCCTCAGATTCCTTATTTATCTTCTCCGAATTCAGATAGACATATCCCACTGTCATTCCCATCTCGCTATGTCATACTTTTATATATGATCCAACAGTTAGCCCACTAAGTTGAATGTTTAGTCCATATTTAGCTTTGACTCTACTGATTATGTGCAATTTCACCGCTGACGATATTAAAGGGACATTAAAACCAATTTTTTTCTTTCATGATTCAGATAGAGAATACCATTTTAAACAACTTTCTAATTTACCTCTATTATCTAATTTGCTTAATTCTCTTGAAATTCTTTCCTGAAAAGCATATCTAGATAGGCTCAGTAGCTTCTGATTGGTAGCTGCACATAGATTCCTCATGTGATTGGCTCACCAATGTGCATTGCTATTTATTTAACAAATGATATCTAAAGATTGCAGCAAATTAGATAATGGAAGTAAAATGGAATGTTGTTTAAAATTGTATTCTCTATCTGAATCATGAACAAAATATTTGGGGTTTAGTGGCCCTTTAATTTATGTGAAATAATACGGTATATATATGGCATTGTACTACTGCCCTTAGTTAGATATGCAGTCGGCTCTTTAATAATACTCAAGATATCTTTCAGATAGTTCTGAACTATATATAGCGACTAAATAGTCCTTGCAAGATTGCTGACTCAGTTTATTCCCCCCCCCCCCCCCCATTGCTTATATGGATAAGCTAAGGAAAATATATCCTATAGATTTTGTAAGAAATTGTATTCAGTGCTTACAACTACAGTCCTGGGGACCCACATGTGGTCCTATAAACAACAATATTGTTGACAAGCTTCCCTCTTATATACAGCTATAGCTTGATTACCTGAGACCCTCATTTGTTAGAAGAGGGTACATTACATATATATAGCAATCACTAAGAAATATTAAAGAGGTTGATTACTTATCATTTAGGCTAATCCATTTTTGACTAGTTGAACTTATATCTAAAAGTTTTAGGTGCAATTTTTTTCTATTTTTTACATTATACTGTTTAATCTCAAAAATACTGTACTGCATGTACAATCCTTTGTATATATACTGGAACCTGAAGACAGTCCTGTAAATGTGAGGACATATGCTTATGTTCCTATTTGCACTGTAACCTTGCCATTGTTTCTACATTTTATAACCTCAATAAAAATATAATGTAATGGGTGATCTGTAATGCTAACAAATACCTACTATGCTTAAATGACTGCATAGAACAATGTGAAAGAATGTGTAAAAAATATAACAAAAGGGAAAAAAATCAATGACATTAATAGTGACATCATAGTAAATGAATAATATATGTGCACCTTCCATATGAAGAATTACTTATAACGATTTCTTAGTATATTGTACTTTATACCTATTTATATGTCTTTAACTGCCCTTTTGGTACTAGTACTTAATATTTAAACAAATGAATAATATATGTTTTATTTAAAGAAATTTGAGATAAGTGTTAAATAGCAAAATGATTGTGTATTTCAAGGAGTGTATAGGGTGAATGAGAACATTTTTATCATGAATTATTAAAGAAAATTAAGGTCTAGTTCATTATTTAACCCATGTGGGTGTAGAGTTTTAAAACTGAAAATTAATTCTGCTTCTTTTTTTAATAGAATTTTTTTCATGATTTCTAACTCCAGACTTTTATCTTTCTTTACAGAGAGATTTTATTTGGTTCTGGTTTGAATTTCCACAATTTTTTCCTCAGAACTAGTAGTCCAAGGGTATATTTTAAGCTCTGATTTGTGTTTAGTCCATTTCATCTGAACAGGGCTCAAATCTTCTTTTCTTTTTCTTTCTGCCTAGTATCAGAGTTGTTCTGTAAATAATAGAATGGCATTTGCTAAATGTTTCAGTGCATTTTTACTGGATCTGATCACTATACCCTCTGCTTGCAAGGCTGCAAAGGTAGATACCAGGCCAATTTATTGTGTGTGTGTGTGTAGATATATACACATTTATCTATTCATATGGGCTATATATTAGGTTACACCAGATTCCTAAAAGTAAGCCTTAAAATGTATAAATATGCACACAAAAATAGTCCTTTATCTGGTTGAGTACAAAACATTTGGGTCTTTTGTGATCTAGTTAGTCTAAATTTGTTCAATTGCGTTTGTAAAGGACATAGATAAAGCAGATTTAGTTGTGATATTTTTTGATGCTTTTGTTAAAGGGACACTGAACCCAATTTTTTTCTTTTGCGATTCAGATAGAGCATGCAATTTTAAGCAACTTTGTAATTTACTCCTATTATCAATTTTTCTTTGTTCTCTTGCTATCTTTATTTAAAAAAGTCATCTAACCTTTTTATTTTTTATTTCAGAACTCCGGACAGCACTTTTTTTTTTATTGGTGGATGAATTTATCCACCAATCAGCAAGAACGACCCAGGTTGTTAACAATGGGCCGGCATCTAAACTTACATTCTTGCATTTCAAATAAAGATACCAAGAGAATTAAGAAAATTTGATAATAGGAGTAAATTAGAAACTTGCTTAAAATTGCAAGCTCTATCTGAATCATGAAAGAAATAATTTGAGTTCAGTGTCCCTTTAAAGTACATTGTCTGAACCATAATCAATTTTTTTTAGACACAAATTTATTTTTGTATCAAGTTTTCAGTTGATTCATTCTTTGTATGTACAATAGATGATTTGATACAATTGTTTATTCAAAAGGTTATTCAGGGTTTAGCCTTGTAAAAGGCTGTTGCCATCAAGTTTAAGTATGGTTATATATGTTGCCCCGTATCTTTAAATATTTGAAAAATATTCCTACCAATCAGGGCCCACAAAGAGCTTTTTAAGTCAGTAGCTTGTGAGTGATTTTATGGACTATGAGTGCGGCTCTCTGCCGAAACATGTTAGTCTTTTTACTTTAAGGGGTATTCTCTCCACGTTTTAAATGGAACAATAAAGATAGTTTTATTTCCATTTTAATGGGACGAGAGTCCACTGCTTCATTCATTACTTGTGGGAATTAAGAACCTGGCCACCAGGAGGTGGCAAAGACACCCCAGCAAAAGGCTTAAATACCTCCCCCACTCCCCTCATTCCCCTGTCAGTATTTGCCTTTCGTCACAGGAGGTTGGCAGAGAAGTGTCGGAAGAGTCGGAGTAGTCTCTTATCGAGGGTAGTACTCTCCGAAATGGGACTGGAGTTTTAAGTAATCCTGTCAGCCTCTCAGTGAGAGCATGGATGAAAGTTAGAGTCCGGAGATGCAGGGAATGTTGTCTCTGTAAAACCATCCAGACTCATGTTAACAGCTCCTGGGCAATCAGCGTTGACCAGTTTCGCTGCCTGCCTTTATTCTCTCAAGTCCATGTCAGGAGCGATGCTACTAACCTGTCACACATGAAGGGCCGTGTTCCTGTTCCACGGCATAGATTCTGGTAAGATTGTTTTATTTATACACATATAACGCAGACAGGGTCACAGTGTGTCTTCTTTTATCTGATAGAATCAAGGGTTAATATCCCTGGAAAAGGGGATTAGTGAACAGGGGGAGATTTATGCATAATATCTATGTGTTAATGCTACGTCATGTGTAATATGAGGCTCTAGCAATGTGTCAGGTAAAGATCGTCACAGCCTTTTTTGGCGCGCTTTCTCTATAGTGCAGGGGAGGTCCTGCATGGCACTCCATGTGACCGGGTGTGGCCTCTTCAACTTCCTCTTTCCTGATCGGCATTTGCAGGAGACGTAACAGTTTCTCTGTGGTCCGGGTCATAGGAGGTGGTGTGTGCCCCGGCCATTGGTGTATAAAGATGCCATTTAATCTATCACAGTCCATATTAAAGGCGCAAGCTATGGAGGACTCTGTTAGAAGATACTCCCTCTTTAATTAAATCTAATTACCTGTGTTTATTGTAATCTCCGATTACACATGTACCTCCCCAAGGCCCTACTAATCCTCCCGCGATCCCTAAGCTAGGTATGGTTTACGAGGACAGGGTGGTGCCTCAGACCTTCCCAGTTCCTGTGAAGATGGCTATGATTATTAAGAATGAGTGGGAGAAACTGGGCTCGTCCTTTTCTCCCTCTACCACTTTTAAAAAGCATTTCCCCGTTCCGGACTCTCAGCTTGAGGGGCTATTCCTAAAAGATGTTCCAACTCACATGGTTTGTTTTCCAACCGGCAGCGGCGATCGCTACGTATTGGTGTGACGCACTGTCAGCTATGGTCGAGGTGGAGATTCCCCTCGAGGAGATACAGGAAAAGATTAAAGGGCCAGTATACTATAAAATTGATTTTCGCCTAATGTGATTTCAATTACTTTTTTTTACCAGATGCAGAGTATATAATGTATGAGAATTTCTTTTTTAAGGCTTATTTGCATGTATAAAATAGCTCATTTTGTGTTTTGAAGCCACAACCTAATAAAATGGGTTGAGCTTGTAGGTATAATCAGATCTAATTACTTTCACATTGTGTACATATACCTGCTTCTGTATCTTATCTGTCCATAAACCAATCATCAATACTTGGAGAGAGAACAATGGGAAATTAACATTTTATTACCTTATCTTTTCTATACCCCACTGGGAGTGTAATTTCTTCTGCTGGCTGTGTTGAGGCCAAAAAGAGCCAGAGGTATTGCGGTGGCTCCTTATCTGGACGATATTCTGGTCCAGACTCTGTTCTACGGTCTCGCGGAGGACCACTTGTGGGTTCTTCTCCTTCGATCCCATGGGTGGAAAACGGAGGAAAGAGTTATCTGCTTCCCAGCAACAGGCTGGAGTTCCTGGGTACGATAATTACATATCGATGAAGATATTCTTGACAGAGCAGAGACGTTCCAAGATTGCATACAGCTGTCTTTCCCTTCAGACCTCCTCAAGGACATCTGTGGCCAGGTGTATGGAGGTGATTGGGCTCATGGTATGCAGCATAGATGTCATTCCATTCGCCAGGTTCCATCTCAGACCTCCTCAGTTATGCATGTTGAGAAAATGGAACAGCGATTACTCTGATCTATCCCAATAGATCTCTCTGGACAACCGAGTGAGGGAATCCCTCTCTTGGTAGATCCGTCTGGGACAGCTGGCCCAGGGGACATCCTTCTTGAGGCCATCCTGGGAGATTGTGACCACGGGCGCAAGTCTATCAGGATGGGGAGCTGTTTGGGGTGCCAGAAGGGCGGACTCGAGAAGAGTCGACTCTACCAATAAATATTCTGAACTTCGAGCGATATTCAACGCTCTGAGGGCTTGTCGTTCCAATTCATCAGATTCCAGTCGGACAACATTACCTGGGTGGCTTACATAAACCATCAGGGTGGAACGAGAAGCATTTTTCTGTGGATTTGTTTGGTGATTTTTTTCACTCCGCCCGCTACTAGCTAGCGTTCTGGTCGAAGGAACACATTTCCGGATTAACTGTGTGGCTTGTGTGCTGCGTTGGTTCACCTCTCCTCCCACTGCTGGGAACGAGAAGCATCCCTAGCCATGAGGGAAGTATCTCGGATTCTGGAATTGGCAGAGACTCACATTTGTTCGCTCTCAGCGATCCACATTCTGGGTGTGGACAACTGGGAAGCGGACTTTCTCAGCAGACGGTCGTTTCAACCGGGGGAATGGTCTCTCCATCCCGAGGTGTTTGCAGAGATCTGCAACAAATGGGGGACGCGGGAGATAGACCTCATGGCATCCAGACTCGACTTCAAGCTACCCAGATATGGGTTGCTGTTCAGGGACCCACAGGCAGAGCTGATAGATGCCCTAGCGGTGCCTTGGGAGTTCAACCTAATGTACATTTTTCCACCGTTGCCACTTCTTCGAGTGGTGACTCGCATCAAACAGGAGCAAGCTTTGACCATTTTGATCTGTTGTGGCTGCGGAGGACGGGGTTTGCGGATCTGGTGGGATGTCATCATCTCCTCAATAGATGTTGCCCTGTCGCAGAGATCTGCTGGTTCAGGGTCCCTTTCTACACCAAAATCTCGACTCTCTGAGGCTGACTGCGTGGAGATTGAACGCCTAGTCTTGGCCAAGAGAGGTTTTTCTGAGAGAGTAATTGATAATCTCATCCAGGCCAGGAAGCCGCTCACTCATCGACTCTATCATAAGGTGTGGATGACCTACTTTTCCTGGTGTGAGGAACATGGATATCCCTGGCACAAGGTTATGGTATCCAGGATTCTGGCCTTTCTCCAGGATGGACTGGATAAGGGTCTTGCTGCCAGTTGCTTAAAGGGACAGATTTCGGCGTTGTCAGTGCTGTTACACAAGCTAGCAGAGCTTCCTGACATTTAGTCCTTTTGTTCAGGCTCTGTCCAGGATCAGACCTGTCTTTAGAAATTCTGCGCCTCCTTGGAGCTTAAATTTGGTTCTTAAGCTGTTGCAGAGGGCTCCGTTTGAGCCTATGCATGCGCTTGACATTAAGATTCTTTCATGTAAGGTTCTATTTTTTCTGGCTATTGCATCGGCTCGCAGAGTCTTTGATTTAGCGGCCTTGCAATTTAAGCCCCCTTGCCTGGTTTTTCACGCTAATAAGGCTGTGCTTCGCACTGGGTTGGGGTTTCTTCCCAAGGTGGTGTCAGATTGTAACATCAATCAGGATATAGTAGTTCCTTCTTTGTGTCCTACCCTTCTTCGTCTAAGGAAAGGTTACTGCATAACTTGGATGTGGTTCGAACCTTGAAAGATTTCAGATAGACTTCATCTTTATTTGTGGTGTATTCAGGGAAGTGTAGGGGGCAGAAGGCCTCTTCCACTTTTCTGTCTTTTTGGTTGAGGAGTGTTATATGAGTCAGCGGGACATAAGCCTCCTCAGAGGTTTATGTCTCACATCTAGAGCTGTGGCCTCTTCTTGGGCTTTAAGAACGAGGCCTCTGTGGAGCAGATTTGTATGGCGGCTACTTGGTCCTCCTTACATACTTTTACAAAGTTTTACAAACTTTATGATTTTGCTTCAGCGGAAGCTGTTTTTGGGAGAGAGGTTCTGCAGGCTGTATTGCCCTCAGTATAGGGGCCGCCTCCTTTTACCCTCCTGTTTTTATTCATTCAGTGTCCTCTAGAGCTTGGTATTTGTTGCCACAAGTAATGAATGAAGCAGTGGACTCTCCTCCCATTAAGATGAAAAACATAAATTATGCTTACCTGATAATTTAATTTCCATCTGTGGGAGGAGAGTCCACTGCTCCCACCCGTTTGCTCTGGCGGGCGGACCTAAATTTAATATTATTCTTCTGGCATCATTTATACCCTGATATTTCTCCTACTGTTCCTTTTTCCCTTGGAAAATGACTGGGGGATGAGGGGAGTGGGGAAGGTATGTAAGCCTTTGGCTGGGGTGTCTTTGCTGCCTTCTGGTGGCAAGCTTCTTAATTCCGGCAAGTAATGAATGAAGCAGTGGACTCTCCTCCCACAGATGGAAATTAAGTTATCAGGTAAGCATAATTGATGTTTTTATAACTTATTTGCTGGCGCCTTGTGCTTATTTGGATGTTCATCTGCTTTGCCAGTAAATGCAGCTGCACTGCCATCCAGATTTAAGAGACTTACAGGGCATTGTGGCTGTTTGCTCAAACAAAGCACTTGCTAGGAGAGATCCTTCTGGAGCAAATAACATCGGTAAGGTAACACGGTACTTCCACAGGGAGCCATTGGAGCCACTGGATACGGAGTTCCTTGAGACCCCATTCATAACATACCTACCGCAAATAGGAAAGCACGGGTCGCCAGTCCGGTGACATAACCAGGATCACAAGGTACACGTATTACGCTCAAAAGCGTTTTGTTGACGGACAGGAGTCCTGGAGCAGTAGCCGTGAAGTGAGGAGTGAGCTGGGACCCAGACGTCAGGAGCATGGTAACCGCATGATTGTTGGTGCGGTCTCAGAACTGCCGGGGAGAACCAGGGTATGACAGGCTGACTTTATCAACACAGTATACAGATACCCATTACATGAGAGCGTGGATGCTTGCTGATTGAGATATATATATATATATATATATATATATATATTTAACAAAAATTATGCACTCTCAGGTCTTTATGTCAACACAAACTTCAATTTAATGAAACGTTTTCGGGGACAGCCTCCCCTTCATCAGCATACCAACATCACACCTTAAATACATAAGGGAACAGAAATCAATTTACACACCTGTGATAACACTCAGTGTTGGTGACCATATTGTGTGTGAACCGCACGCCTTGCGTGTCAGTGATACCACCGAAAGTAGTGGCATGTCAACCGGATGTGGATTCTCATACCATTATGTCCGGTGTATAAATTGTTATATTCAACTTGTCCCGTATTTTTATGGAACTTGTGTGTCAGTGTGTATATCCTTTATGGATAATGTGTCTCAAAGAACATAAATTGATAAATGGGGCTTATTCCCCTCGTAATTTAAACTATAAGTGATACTTCCTCTTATCCTTGTAAAGTGCATCCTTAATTATATTCCGATCAACATGGGTCCCGGTTGTGACGTACCTAGTCACTTCCGGTATTGGGTATATTGTATTAAATAACTTATCGTGTAAGTTTCTAAAGTAACGTGTAATGTGGCACAAGAATATGGAGTATATTCGGTAATATTCCTCAACACATACTTGTTGTGAGCGATACAGGTTCTTACCAGCTACTATGATCTCGAGTGCTGCTCTATAGCATATACGTTCCGGTCGTGACGTCCTGCGTCACTTCCGGTTTCGAATGTAAGATGTATTTTACTGTGTGGGATTAACCCCATCATCTACGAGATGCTCGCCCATTATTCTTATGTGTGACAGGCTCATATTAGTGAGCTGTATGAGATATATTCACAATCTCACACTCCCTCTGAACATAAGCTGTGAGTGGCTAATATCAAATCCTAGCGCTAAATTATGAGGAATGGACACCTGAGTATAATGAACTGTAAGGACTATTCCTAGGACCACGGACCCATGCTGATCAGAATATAATTAAGGATGCACTTTACAAGGATAAGAGAAAGTATCATTTATAGTTTAAATTACGAGTGGAATAAGCCCCATTTATCAATTTATGTTCTTTGAGACACATTATCCATAAAGGATATACACACTGACACACAAGTTCCATAAAAATACGGGACAAGTTGAATATAACAATTTATACACCGGACATAATGGTATGAGAATCCACATCCGTTCAACATGCCACTACTTTCGGTGGTATCACTGACACGCATGGCGTGCGGTTCATACACAATATGGTCACCAACACTGAGTGTTATCACAGGTGTGTAAATTGATTTCTGTTCACTTATGTATTTAAGTTGTGATGTTGGTATGCTGATGAAGGGGAGGCTGTCCCTAAAAACGTTTCATTAAATTGAAGTTTGTGTTGACATAAAGACCTGAGAGTGCATAATTTTTGTTATCTATTATTGCCATTTTTGCACCCAGGCAGATGTCTCACTAGAGGGTGATTCTGTTTAATAGACTGTGACTATATACCTTTCTTGGTGTGAAAGCGGTTGCCCATTAAGGATATTCACATATATATCTGGAGTTCATTAACTAGGCAATTACTAATTTTAGTGTCTAAGTGGACATTTTTGTAGTTTATTTTTCAAGTACACTTGGTTATCATTGCATACTTTTTCCAAATGTAATGTGTTTGCCTCAGCTGAGAGGCTTCTTTTGGGAGGAAAGTTCTTCAAGCGGTGGTGTCTTCTGTTTAGGTTTGCCTGTCTTGTGTATCCCTCTCTTCCATTCTGTGGACTCTAGCTTTAGTATTGGTTCCCACTAGTAATTGAATGGATTTGTGGACTCTCCATGCCATTGGAAAGTAAACATAATTTATACTTTCCTGATTTTTTTCTTTTCTTTCCTGGCATTAAGAGACCACGACCTGTACTTATTTTTTAAGATGGCTTTTTGTAATTTTTATGCACCACTATACCCTTTGTCTTCTTCTATTTCCATAATTCCTCGGCTGGGGATTGTGGGTAATAGGAAGATACTTAAGTCTTTGCTGGGGTGTTCTTTGCCTCCACCTGGTTGCCAGGAGTTGAATTCCCACTAGTAATTGAATGGATTTGTGGACTCTCCATTCTAGGAAAGAAAATAATTTATCAGGTAAGCATAAATTATGTTTTTAAACAACTTTCTAATTTACTTCTATCAAAATGTCTTCATTTTCTTGTTAGTGTTTGTTGACAAGCAGAGATGTAGCTCAGGAGTGTGCACATATCTGTTGCAAAACGGTTACCATATAGTGCTGCAATGTTATTCATTAGAAAGAACACTAGATGGCAGCACTATTTCCTGTCATGTAGTGCTTCAGGCAGGTGCTACCTACCTAGGTGTATCTCTTCAACATAGAATAACATGAAAATAAAGCACATTTGATAACGGAGAATACAATTTTAAAATAGTTTCCAATTTACTTCTATCTGAATATTGAAATAAAATGTTTGGGTTTCATGTCCCTTAAAGATATGCATCTACAAGCAGAGTACCCTGCTAATGTTAGCCGTATAGAGTCAGTCCAGGATTAGGCCCAACTGCTAGAGTGATAATTGACACATGCTAGCACACTGAGAGAAAACCAGGGCGTGACCCACTCAGTAAAGAAAAAACTGTTAGTATGCAGGAAAAGAAACTGTGTACTCACAGATGATGCAGGGCCACGGGAACAGGTACTTGATGAGAAGTAGGAGTACAAAGTACAGAAACGTGTAAGCAGGCTGAGGATACTTCATTAGAGTGGTCAGGTAAAACAGAGGTCAGTATCACTTTAAAGCAGGCAGAGGTTGATCCGTTGAGTGGTCAGGCAAAGCAATGGTCAATGTCCCTTTAATCAGGTTTAAGGATTCAGCGACAGAGTAGTCGGGCAAAGCAATGATCAATGTCCCTTTAAGCAGGTTTAAGGATTCAGCAACACAGTAGTCAGGCAAAGCAATGGTCAATGTCCCTTTAAGCAGGTTTAAGGATTCGGCAGCAGAATGGTCAGTCAAGCAATGGTCAAATTCTTTAAGCAGGTTTAAGGATTAGGCACTCACGGTCAGTATACGAGCCAGGAAGCAGGAATCGATATCCGACAAACGGGCACCATAGATAAGTCCCGCCGGAGATTTAAAGGACCGTGATGACTTAGGGGGCGTGACACAGGAAGGCCGCGTCACGTTACAAGGCAACGTGATGCTGTGAAAAGAATAGAGATCCGGGAGCCGCAGTGACACGGCAATGATCGGATCACGACAGCTTCCTTGTGTGTCAATGTATATAAACCAGTATTTTCATAGTAACCAAACCTTTTAAAAAGCTATCGTGGACTTGGGTATGAAGATAGGAATAGCAGTCTAAAATAGTTATTTAATTTTAACTGGCAATTGTTTCCTCCAAAAAATTGTGAGTAGGTGTATAATATATAGATATAGAGATATATACACAGAGAGGTGGGGGGGTTTTTTACTCTGTTTTTAAGCTTTTTCTTCTTTCTCACAGTAAAAGCATTCCCAGCAGATTAATTAACTCAGATCCAGAGCCAAGGCATTTCTCTTTTTATAATTCCAACTTGATAAGACCTGATTAGAAGCCTCTGTAATAATGCTTTACAAGAACACTGTAGCATAAAGGCTTGGAACATTGGTTTCCAAATCCCTGAACAAGACAAGTTGTCTTGAAACGATACTGATTTATTTTTTATTTTGTTCAGCATTGCCTTTTTAAGAAGTAAAGCCCATTTATATGGCCTCTTATTGATTTATTGTTCTGGTATAAAAAAATTGTGATAGGTTAAAATGTTTTATACTAATACTTTTTCAGCTAACACATTAAATTGTTTAGTCATCTTGGACTAGTAAGAAATTTCAGTGGACTAGTAAGAATTTAGTCGCGCCCCCTCCATATTAAACATAGAGAAGATGAACTCTTTTCCCTTGACTAGCTATCCATAGTGATATTTTTACATCCCTTCTTGTTATAGTTGTAGGTTATTTTTATATACATTTGCCTATTACTTTATTTACTACTTTTATGCAAGTCTACTTTGCAGCAATGTTTACCTTGTATAAACTGACGTAAATTTATAAATCTAAAATTACTCCCCAACAGTCATTTATTTTTAAAAACAAAGCCATTGATTATTTGTGAGTGACTAACATTTATTTAAAGTAAAAAAAAACTTGAAAGCAATGCCCGGCTTACACTGACTGTAATTTTAAAGCAAAGCAAAATCCATTATTCTATTGTTGATGAACCAACTAGAGGCCAAAAAGGCTGATTTAACCCCCCCCCCCTTCCCAAAGTGTGGTTACGGGTCAGTATGTAATACTTCTCCTCTTGACCACAAATGATTCAAAAATTTTGAAATCACTCAATAAGTACCTGTGCTCAACGGGGATGTTGTGATAGCCTATATTTAGCTGAACACATCTGGTGACAAGCATATGAGTAGCCGCCAATCACCATCTGGGTCCCATTAATGCCTTTCTGCTGGTAGAACAAGATAATTTGATTATAGAAGTAAATTGTAATATCTGAACATGATTATTTTTGACATTCATGTACTTTTCGTTGTACAGTGTTGTGTGTTTCCTTCTACAGCTCATTGGCTGATAGGCACTTATGCTAATTGGGAAATGGTACGTTTAGCATTTGTACCCATATCAGCAAATGAGCATTAGTAGGAAGTGTATAAAGGATATTGCTGTTGGCCAGGGGAAAATGCACAAGGTTTTAAATGTCTTCATGTGAGTGATAGAAAAAGTTTTAAAGTGCAATGTCATTTTTTTTTTTTTGGTCTTGGTTTTTAAAGATTTTCCTTATTTTGTATTTTTGTTTTATCAGTTAAGCAATAGGTGACACTCTATTTGTCTTAGTTTTAAACCAACCACTGAAGACTAAAACTAAGTGGAGTGGTTAGAAATTCTTAAGGACTCTTCCCTGTTCAAACGTATACACCCTTCCTTCCTCTTGGCTTTACTTCTGTATATAACTATTTGGAGTATGGAATAGTCGGCTCTACGTTTAATGCAACCTGAATTTTTTTTTTTGTACAGATGAAGAAAGAGTGATCCTCTCCATACAGGTTCCTGATGCTGCAAGGCTTCCTGTGGATACAAACTAGCTAACTCATGAGTATTCCTGGGTTAAGTTTCATGGGAGTATTGGACTGTGGCAATGCTTTTCTTGACATTCTTCTCAGCTGGCTTGATAGAACCCCTGAGGATGGCATTCTCGGTGGTAGCAGGCAAGTTATTAGGTCTTACAGAAATTTTCTTCACTTGACCTATCGTGTGCAGTCCACTTCCTGTGCCCTCCAATTAGCTGATGGTTCGGTTCTGCTCCAGTTGCTTTCTTCTTATGCCTTCAGGTTATGTCCATCTTTTTGTTTTTGGGTTATAAAGGGGTTTTAGATTCTTTAGCCGTCTCCACCTGTACATTCATTTACCCACTCTTTTTGGTCTAATTTTTGTTTTCCATTTTTAGTTGCATCCTGTAGGGAGGATTCTTTAAACAAAAAAAACTGGTTTAGTTAGTTTGTACTCTATGCAAGACTAATTTAGGGAAATAATGTATAATACACTTTTTTTTTCTTTATGATTCGGGGTTTACAAGAAACTTATTTTGGAAAGCTTTACATTCATCCACAAAGATGATTTGATTCCAAGTTAATAGTTCCTGCTTAGTTTGGTCACCTAGTTCTCCATCAGCTAGTTTTCACATTTAAAAAAAAGTTTCAACATTTGGTTCATCATTCTTTGTATAAAGGCTTAAAAGCTTGCTTCTCTTGATTCTTACATGAATTCTGACTGTAGATCCTTTTACAGAAGTAACTTTTCAAGGAACTGTGTATCTGTATCATGCAATCCAGGTTAGAGGGATTTACAGCAATCTTTGTAACCTTAGCTACAGTAAAGTCAAATTTTAAAGTTTCATTAAAGCTGCTGATTGGTGGAAAAACACATATGTACCAAGAGAATAAGGCAAATTTGATAAGTAACCTGGTAAATTGTTTAAAACAGTATGCTCTGTCTGAATCGTGAGAAAAATTTGGGGTTTTATCGTGTCCCTTTATGGAAGCATATAAGTCTTTGTGCAGTGAAATTGTTTTTTTGCAAAGGGTAAAGGATTTTTCTCCAACATTGGTGTGTCCGGTCCACGGCGTCATCCATTACTTGTGGGATATTCTCCTCCCCTACAGGGAAAGGCAAGGAGAGCACACAGCAAGAGCTGTCCATATAGCTCCCCCTCTGGCTCCGCCCCCCAGTCATTCTCCTTGCCGCTCTGAACAAGTAGCATCTCCACGGGGATGGTGAGGAGTTTGTGGTGTTTAGTTGTAGATTTTTATTCTTCTATCAAGAGTTTATTTTAAAATAGTGCTGGTATGTACTATTTACTCTGAAACAGAAAGAGATGAAGAGTTCTGTTTTTAAAGAGGAGTATGATTTTAGCAGCAGTAACTAAAATCAATTGCTGTTCCCATGCAGGACTGTTGAGCTGAGAGAACTTCAGTTGGGGGGAACAGTTTGCAGACTTTTCTGCTCAAGGTATGACTAGCCATTTTTCTAACAAGACTGTGTAATGCTGGAAGGCTGTCATTTTCCCTCATGGGGATCGGTAAGCCATTTTCTTAGACTAAAGGGCTTATTATGGGCTATTAACTGGTGGACACTCTTAAGGGCTAAATCGATTGTTTATTTAAGTTGTTTTTTAAAAGTTTGAAGTAATTTTCACACTTTTATTGTTTGGGGAACGTTTTTATCGCCAGGCACTAGTTAAGACACCTTCCCAGTCAGGAAGGGCCTTTAACTATAGTAGGTAGAGCCTCATTTTCACGCCATTATTGCGCAGTTACTTTTGAGTACAGTGCATGCAGCTGCATGTGTGAGGGTCTGGCATCAACTGAAAACGTTCCTAGAAGGCTTGAATTGGTATCGTATACCCCCCTGGGATAGGTGAAGTCGCAACAAAGGCTGTGGCTGGGACTGTAGTGGGGTTAAAATTGCAAACGGCTCCGGTTTCCGCATTTTAAGGGTTAACAGCTTGAAAATTGGGGTGCAATACTTTGAATGCATTAAGACACTGTGGTGAAAATTTGGTAAAGATTGGATAATTCCTTCATAGTTTTTCACATATTCAGTAATAAAGTGTGCCCTGTTTAACATTTAAAGAGACAGTAACGGTTTTGTTTAAAAACGGTTTTTGTGCTTTATTAACCAGTTTAAGCCTGTTTAACATGTCTGTACCTTCAGATAGATCATGTTCTGTATGTATGGAGGCCAAGGTGGTTCCCCCTTCAAATGTATGTGATAATTGTGCCATGGCGTCCAAACAAAGTAAGGACAGTGCTGTCACATTTAGTAAGATTACCCAGGATGATTCCTCAGATGAAGGAAGTAGGGATAGTTCTGCATCCTCTCCTTCTGTGTCTATACCAGTTATGCCCGCGCAGGCGACCCCTAGTACTTCTAGCGTGCCAATGCTTGTTACTATGCAACAATTGACGGCAGTAATGGATAACTCCATAGCTAATATTTTATCCAAAATGCCAGGTTTTCAAAGAAAGCGCGATTGCTCAGTTTTAAAGCACTGTAGAGCAGGAGGGCGCTGATGATAATTTATCTGTCATACTCTCACACCAGTCTGAAGTGGCAGTGAGGGAGGGTTTGTCAGATGGAGAAATTTCTGATACAGGAAGAATTTCTCAGCAGGCAGAACCTGATGTTGTGACATTTAAATTTAAATTAGAGCATCTCCGCGCATTACTTAAGGAGGTGCTATCTACTCCGGATGATTGTGACAATCTGGTCATCCCAGAAAAATTGTGCAAGATGGACAAGTTCCTAGAGGTCCCGGTGCACCCTGATGCCTTTCCAATACCTAAAAGGGTGGCGAACATAGTGAATAAGGAGTGGGAGAAGCCAGGCATACCTTTTGTCCCTCCTCCTATATTTAAGAAATTGTTCCCCATGGTCGACCCCAGGAAGGACACATGGCAAACAGTCCCTAAGGTCGAGGGGGCGGTCTCTACACTAGCCAAACGCACGACCATTCCCATTGAGGACAATTGTGCTTTCAAAGATCCTATGGATAAAAAATTTGGAGGGTTTGCTTAAAAAGATTTTTGTACAGCAAGGATACCTCCTTCAACCTATTTCGTGCATTATTCCTGTCACTACAGCGGCGTGGTTCTGGTTCGAGGAACTGGAAAAGTCTCTCAGTAGGGAGACTCCGTATGAGGAAGTCATGGACAGAATTCACACACTTAAGTTAGCTAATTCCTTTATTTTAGACGCCGCTTTGCAGTTAGCGAGGTTAGCGGCGAAAAATTCAGGGTTTGCAATTGTGGCGCGCAGAGCACTCTGGCTAAAGTCTTGGTCGGCGGATGTATCTTCCAAGACAAAATTGCTTAATATCCCTTTCAAAGGTAAGACCCTTTTTGGGCCAGAATTGAGATTATTTCAGACATTACTGGGGGAAAGGGCCATGCCCTCCCACAAGATAGACCTTTCAAGGCTAAGAATAAGTCCAATTTTCGTTCCTTTCGTAACTTCAGGAACGGACCGTCTCCTAACTCTGCAGCCTCTAGACAAGAGGGTAACGCTTCCCAGGCTAAGCCAGCTTGGAAACCAATGCAAGGCTGGAACAAGGGTAAACAGGCCAAGAAGCCTGCTGCTGCTACCAAGACAACATGAAGGGGTAGCCCCCGATCCGGGACCGGATCTAGTAGGGGGCAGACTCTCTCTCTTTGCTCAGGCTTGGGCAAGAGATGTTCAGGATCCCTGGACACTAGACATAGTCTCTCAGGGTTATCTTCTAGAATTCAAGGAACTACCCCCAAGGGGAAGGTTCCACATTTCTCTCATCTTCAAACCAAATAAAGAGACAGGCATTCTTACATTGTGTAGAAGACCTGTTAAAGATGAGAGTGATACACCCAGTTCCAACTGTGGAACAAGGTCAGGGGTTTTACTCAAATCTGTTTGTAGTTCCCAAAAAAGAGGGAACTTTCAGACCAATTCTGGATTTAAAAATTCTAAACAAATTTCTCAGAGTTCCATCGTTCAAAATGGAAACCATTCAAACAATTTTACCTACAATCCAGGAGGGTCAATATATGACTACCGTGGATTTAAAGGATGCGTATCTACATATTCCTATCCACAAAGATCATCATCAGTTCCTAAGGTTCGCCTTTCTGGACAAACATTATCAGTTCGTGGCTCTCCCATTCGGACTAGCCACTGCTCCCAGAATTTTCACAAAGGAGCTTGGGTCCCTTCTAGCGGTTCTAAGACCAAGGAGCATTGCAGTGGCACCTTATCTGGACGACATTCTAATTCAAGCGTCGTCTCTTCCAAGGCAAAGGTTCATACAGACATTGTTCTAGCCTTTCTCAGATCTCACGGGTGGAAGGTGAACGTAGAAAAGAGTTCCCTGTCTCCGTCGACAAGAGTTTCCTTTTTGGGAACAATAATAGATTCTTTAGAAATGAAGATCTTCCTGACAGAAGTCAGAAAGTCAAAGCTTCTAAACGCTTGTCAAGTTCTTCACTCTATTCTGCAGCCTTCCATAGCTCAGTGCATGGAAGTAGTAGGGTTGATGGTTGCAGCAATGGACATAGTTCTTTTTGCTCAAATTCATCTAAGACCATTACAACTGTGTATGCTTCAGTAGACCAGATGACCAGAGACTCACTCCGTTGGTGGTTGTCCCAGGATCACCTGTCTCAGGGAATGAGTTTCCGCAGACCAAAGTGGGTCATTGTCACGACCGACGCCAGTCTATTAGGCTGGGGCGCGGTCTGGGATTCCCTGAAAGCTCAGGGTTTATGGTTTCGGGAAGAGGCTCTTCTCCCGATCAACATCCTGGAACTGAGAGCGATATTCAATGCTCTCCGGGCTTGGCCTCAACTAGCGAAGGCCGGATACATAAGATTCCAGTCAGACAACATGAAGACTGTAGCTTACATCAACCATCGGGGGGGAACAAGGAGTTCCTTGGCGATGAGAGAGGTATCCACAATCATCAAATGGGCGGAGGATCACTCCTGCCACCTATCTGCAATCCTTATCCCAGGAGTAGACAACTGGGAGGTGGATTATCTGAGTCGTCAGACTTTCCATCCAGGGGAGTGGGAACTCCACCCGGAGGTGTTTGCCCAGTTGACTCAATTATGGGGCATTCCAGACATGGATCTGATGGCGTCCCGTCAGAACTTCAAGGTTCCTTGCTACGGGTCCAGATCCAGGGATCCCAAGGCCACTCTAGTGGATGCATTAGTGGCGCCTTGGTCGTTCAACCTAGCTTATACGTTTCCACCGTTCCCTCTCCTTCCCAGGCTTGTAGCCAGGATCAAACAGGAGAAGGCCTTGGTGATTCTGATAGCTCCTGCGTGGCTGCGCAGGACTTGGTATGCAGACCTGGTGAATATGTCATTGGCTCCACCATGGAAGCTACCTTTGAGACAGGATCTTCTAGTACAAGGTCCATTCGAACATCCAAATCTAATTTCTCTGCAGCTGACTGCTTGGAAATTGAACGTTTGATTTTATCCAAGCGTGGGTTTTCAGATTCAGTGATAGATCCTCTGGTCCAAGCCAGAAAACCTGTGACTACAAAGATTTACCATAAAAATGGAAAAGATATATCTGTTGGTGTGAATCCAAGGGATTCTCCTGGAGTAAGATTAAAATTCCTAAAATCCTCTCCTTTCTCCAAGAAGGTTTGGATAAGGGATTGTCAGCGAGTTCTCTAAAAGGACAGATTTCTGCTTTATCTGTCTTGTTACACAAACGACTGGCAGCTGTGCCAGATGTACAAGCTTTTGTACAGGCTTTGGTCAGAATCAAACCTGTTTACAGACCCTTGACTCCTCCTTGGAGTCTAAATTTAGTTCTTTCAGTTCTTCAGGGGGTTCCGTTTGAACCCTTACATTCCATAGATATCAAGTTGATATCTTGGATAGTTCTGTTTTTGGTTGCTATTTCTTCTGCTAGAAGAGTTTCTGAATTATCTGCTTTGCAGTGTGATCCACCCTATCTGGTGTTCCATTCAGATAAGGTTGTTTTGCGTACCAAGCCTGGTTTTCTTCCAAAAGAATATTAACCAGGAAATAGTTGTTCCTTCTCTGTGTCCGAATCCAGTTTCTAAGAAGGAACGTTTGTTACACAATTTAGATGTAGTCCGTGCTTTAAAGTTCTATTTAGAAGCAACAAAGAATTTTAGACAAACCTCATCCTTATTTGTCGTTTACTCTGGTAAGAGGAGAGGATAAAAAGCTACTGCTACCTCTTTCTTTCTGGCTGAAAAGCATTATCCGATTGGATTATGAGACTGCCGAACAGCAGCCTCCTGAACGAATCACAGCTCACTGCACTAGGGCTTTGGCTTCCACATGGGCCTTCAAGAACGAGGCTTCTGTTAATCAGATATGTAAGGCAGCGACTTGGTCTTCTCTGCACACTTTAGCCAAATGTTACAAATTTGATACTTTTGCTTCTTCGGAAGGCTGTTTTTGGGAGAAAGGTTTTGCAAGCCGTGGTGCCTTCTGTTTAGGTAACCTGATTTGCTCCCTCCCTTCATCCGTGTCCTAAAGCTTTGGTATTGGTTCCCACAAGTAATGGATGACGCCGTGGACCGGACACACCAATGTTGGAGAAAACAGAATTTATGCTTACCTGATAAATTACTTTCTCCAACGGTGTGTCCGGTCCACGGCCCGCCCTGGTTTTTTAATCAGGTTTGAAAAATTTTTCCTTTTCTTTATACACTACAGTCACCACAGCACCCTATGGTTTCTCCTTTTTCTCCTAACCATCGGTCGAATGACTGGAGGGCGGAGCCAGAGGGGGAGCTATATGGACAGCTCTTGCTGTGTGCTCTCCTTGCCTTTCCCTGTAGGGGAGGAGAATATCCCACAAGTAATGGATGACGCCGTGGACCGGACACACCGTTGGAGAAAGTAATTTATCAGGTAAGCATAAATTCTGTTTTTTAACCTATTTTTCTACCCCTTTAGCAGACGGCAATCTTTAGTTTCTTGTTCTTTTTGCAAATCACAGATGATCCTGTAGTTGATGTGATTTTTTTATAGTCAGCAAATATAGGATAGGTGAGCTGAAGCAACTTCTTAAAACAAAATGAAATACTTATCTGCAGGATTGGGATAAATTCTGCTTGGTTGGGATGTGGTTTGCAATTAGATGAGGGAGCTCAAGGAATATCTTTTCAGGAATCAAGTCCTACCATAAACAGAGTGGAATGAGTATGACAAACTTGTTGCTTTCACCAGTTATTAGTCACAAACTCTGTTTTCAGTTGAGGTTGCTTAAACACTTAGTTGGCCAGTGATCAACTTATGGAAAGCCTAAGTGATTCACGTCTAATGTTTACAGATTTGCACATATCACCAAGCTTCCTGTAGGTTTTCTGAGAACTTTCTTCAGATGTTGTTCACATGTAGTCCCAGTAAAGTTCTGATCAAATTCTCTTTTCCTTATTACTATAGCTCAATCTTCCTTTGTCTTGTCAAAAAAAAAGGGACCACTTTTTGGAATTCTTTATCTAACCTTACTAAGACTCTAGACATTGGGGGGAGGGGGTTCTTTAGATCAATGCAGGCTAGGAGACAAACAGTTCAAGTTAACTGAGGCATTGCTGAGAAACCACACCACCTCTGCTGGGTGGCCAGACCAGGTATTAACTACTCCTCAAGAGTGTATCATGAGAACTCCCCCTTTTAAGATGGTGGAGAGATGGGGTCAGCCCACGCTAAGTCCCTATGTCTACCTAAACCCTAGTCTTTCCCCGTCTATAATACCAGATTTACCTACCCGTTTGGCACACTCTGTATTAATTCGCCCACTTTTCAGCTGCTGTAATTTCCCCGATAGAGGGCATTTCCTTGCTGTATATAACACTAGCCTTGCTCTTACATTCTTATGTTATACTCACGAGATTGCAGTTAAAATAAGCCTTTTATTAAAATCATCACAAAGGTGTCTTCAGCTGCAGCTTCAGGTTTTATTTAAAATACAGCTCATTGCATTTTGGCAAAAAGAAGCCTTTATCAAGAGCATAAAGGCTTGAGTCGAGGTTAACTCAGAGGACGTGGGCAGCTTGGTTCCCTGTAGGTAACACAGCGCCGCCACAACACTTTCTGCTTTTATTCACGGTTTGGGAGAACCGGGGCTGGCAGCGAGCACCTGAAGAGAAGTGCTAACATTGCTTCATACTTTATCCTTTCCAACTACATAATTGAGCCTTGCATCCATCACTAGCAGTGCATTTAACCTCAGTGTGAACCCAAGAAGACGCCTCTTCTACTGCCCCCTGTTCACCACACTCAGCTGGCATACCACCCTCAGGCACCAGACATTAGCCACCTTACCCCACTCCACACTTCCTACCTTTTCCTGGGGTATAGCAATCCCAGTTTCCATTTTCCTTCACTAGGTCCTGGCACTGAACAGGACCTTGCGCATGCAATAACTGCTTTGAGCATAAGGGGGTACACACACACTCAGTCTGCTCTTCTGCCCAGCCATGCTGCCCTCTAACATTTCCACACAATACTTCAGGCACCACATGCTGACAGCATCCAGGAACCTCTAGGGCATCAGTCTCCCTCTGCCCCCCTCTCTCACTCCTAAGCAGGGGTAAACCAAGCTCTCCCACCAGTCACTCTACACTAGGGCCTGGCGCTTAACACACATTATCTTCATTGGAAGTATATCCCTTTTCACTGGAACAAAACATTACTTGTTGAAGCTCAGGTAAGTCTGCATTAAGCCTAGGTTTTCCCTCCCAGCAAACATATTCAAGAGAATCAATATTGCCACAATTATTTACAATACATCCCTTCTCACTGGGACAATACATTACTGGTTTAAACACATGCAGAGCTTCATTAACCCTCCGCTCCCCCTCCCAGCAACCATGTTCAATGGAAGTATTCTCAGTCCCTTGGTAGGATACCTCTGGCCTTGGTGCAGCTAGAGATTTGTCCATTCCCAGCCTCCAACTTTGGGTCCCCTAAAGTTTTTTACACTGTACCTCTTTTGGTGCTAGACCCTCTGTTGTCTTCTGGGGCATACTGACAAAGCATCCATTCCAAATCATCCCCCAGTAAAACATCATCAGGGCTATCCCCAGAAGTCCCTACTTTCCGCAAAAATTTTCCCACACCCCAATGAAGGTACACTTGTGAGACAGGCACTGTGGGGCAAACTCCCCCAATTCCTTGAATGGACAATGTCCTCCCTGGTATAATGTCCTCGCTTTACCATTCCAGAACGCACCAAGGTAACCGAAGCTCCACTATTCCGGAGTCCTGTTGCCACCCGGTCACCCACAGATACCCTCTGTAGATTATTTCTCTGCTTCTTCCTTGTGAACCCACCCACAAGCGAAACTGCTGCTGGTCCCCCAGTCACATTCCCACCCTCAGGATTTTTCTTCTCTGGGCAGGTAAAACTCAGATATTCCATCTGGTTACAATGAAAACACTGGCAGGTATACCCCTGACCTGATAGGCCACTGGCTGTAGGGTGTAGAGGAGATGGTCTTTTTGCTGGCTTTATTGTAGTTGTGGTTCTGGATCCCCAAATACCTGAGTGCTGTTTGTAGCTCAGACTCCATTGCACTCGCAAGGTTAACGTTAAGTATCGGCTCTTGGATTACATGTTCCACAGTAACCTTTCTGTGTCTGCTTCTTGCTCTGCTGTGATGTGATCTGCCTGTTGCAGCTCCTGGATTAAGTGCTCCTTTGTTCTGCCAAAAGTTATTTCTTTTTCTTGACAAAGAAACTCCAGGGACTCTTTAGGCATTTTCTTATGGCTTCCATACTGTTTTTTTGTACTGTATGTCTATAATAAGGCACTGATTTCTGTCTTTGGAAAATGACTTAAAAAACGTTTAATTTCTCCAACATAGGTGTGTCCGGTCCACGGCGTCATCCTTACTTGTGGGATATTCTCTTCCCCAACAGGAAATGGCAAAGAGCCCAGCAAAGCTGGTCACATGATCCCTCCTAGGCTCCGCCTACCCCAGTCATTCTCTTTGCCGTTGTACAGGCAACATCTCCACGGAGATGGCTTAGAGTTTTTTAGTGTTTAACTGTAGTTTTTATTATTCAATCAAGAGTTTGTTATTTTGAAATAGTGCTGGTATGTACTATTTACTCAGAAACAGAAAAGAGATGAAGATTTCTGTTTGTATGAGGAAAATGATTTTAGCAACCGTAACTAAAATCCATGGCTGTTCCACACAGGACTGTTGAGAGCAATTAACTTCAGTTGGGGGAACAGTGTGCAGTCTCTTACTGCTTGAGGTATGACACATTCTAACAAGACGATGTAATGCTGGAAGCTGTCATTTTCCCTATGGGATCCGGTAAGCCATGTTTATTACGATCGTAAATAAGGGCTTCACAAAGGCTTATTAAGACTGTAGACTTTTTCTGGGCTAAATCGATTCATTATTAACACATATTTAGCCTTGAGGAATCATTTTATCTGGGTATTTTGATATAATAATATCGGCAGGCACTGTATTAGACACCTTATTCCTTAGGGGCTTTCCCAAAGCTTAAGCAGAGCCTCATTTTCGCGCCGGTGTGGCGCACTTGTTTTTGAGAGGCATGGCATGCAGTCGCATGTGAGAGGAGCTCTGATACTTAGAAAAGACTTTCTGAAGGCGTCATTTGGTATCGTATTCCCCTTTGGGCTTGGTTGGGTCTCAGCAAAGCAGATACCAGGGACTGTAAAGGGGTTAAAGCTTCTAACGGCTCCGGTTCCGTTATTTTAAGGGTTAAAGCTTCCAAATTTGGTGTGCAATACTTTTAAGGCTTTAAGACACTGTGGTGAAAATTTGGTGAATTTTGAACAATTCCTTCATGTTTTTTCGCAATTGCAGTAATAAAGTGTGTTCAGTTTAAAATTTAAAGTGACAGTAACGGTTTTATTTTAAAACGTTTTTGTACTTTGTTATCAAGTTTATGCCTGTTTAACATGTCTGAACTACCAGATAGACTGTGTTCTGAATGTGGGGAAGCCAGAATTCCTATTCATTTAAATAAATGTGATTTATGTGATAATGACAATGATGCCCAAGATGATTCCTCAAGTGAGGGGAGTAAGCATGGTACTGCATCATTCCCTCCTTCGTCTACACGAGTCTTGCCCACTCAGGAGGCCCCTAGTACATCTAGCGCGCCAATACTCCTTACTATGCAACAATTAACGGCTGTAATGGATAATTCTGTCAAAAACATTTTAGCCAAAATGAACCCTTGTCAGCGTAAGCGTGGCTGCTCTGTTTTAGATACTGAAGAGCATGACGACGCTGATATTAATATCTCTGAAGGGCCCCTAACCCAGTCTGATGGGGCCAGGGAGGTTTTGTCTGAGGGAGAAATTACTGATTCAGGGAACATTTCTCAACAGGCTGAACCTGATGTGATTGCATTTAAATTTAAGTTGGAACATCTCCGCATTCTGCTTAAGGAGGTATTATCCACTCTGGATGATTGTGAAAAGTTGGTCATCCCAGAGAAACTATGTAAAATGGACAAGTTCCTAGAGGTGCCGGGGCTCCCAGAAGCTTTTCCTATACCCAAGCGGGTGGCGGACATTGTTAATAAAGAATGGGAAAGGCCCGGTATTCCTTTCGTCCCTCCCCCCATATTTAAAAAATTGTTTCCTATGGTCGACCCCAGAAAGGACTTATGGCAGACAGTCCCCAAGGTCGAGGGAGCGGTTTCCACTTTAAACAAACGCACCACTATACCCATAGAGGATAGTTGTGCTTTCAAAGATCCTATGGATAAAAAATTAGAAGGTTTGCTTAAAAAAATGTTTGTTCAGCAGGGTTACCTTCTACAACCAATTTCATGCATTGTCCCTGTCACTACAGCCGCATGTTTCTGGTTCGATGAGCTGATAAGGGCACTCGATAGTGATTCTCCTCCTTATGAGGAGATTATGGACAGAATCAATGCTCTCAAATTGGCTAATTCTTTCACCCTAGACGCCACTTTGCAATTGGCTAGGTTAGCGGCTAAGAATTCTGGGTTTGCTATTGTGGCGCGCAGAGCGCTTTGGTTGAAATCTTGGTCGGCGGATGCGTCTTCCAAGAACAAGCTACTAAACATTCCTTTCAAGGGGAAAACGCTGTTTGGCCCTGACTTGAAAGAGATTATCTCTGATATCACTGGGGGTAAGGGCCACGCCCTTCCTCAGGATCGGCCTTTCAAGGCAAAAAATAGACCTAATTTTCGTCCCTTTCGTAAAAACGGACCAGCCCAAAGTGCTACGTCCTCTAAGCAAGAGGGTAATACTTCTCAAGCCAAGCCAGCTTGGAGACCAATGCAAGGCTGGAACAAGGGAAAGCAGGCCAAGAAACCTGCCACTGCTACCAAGACAGCATGAAATGTTGGCCCCCGATCCGGGACCGGATCTGGTGGGGGGCAGACTCTCTCTCTTCGCTCAGGCTTGGGCAAGAGATGTTCTGGATCCTTGGGCGCTAGAAATAGTCTCCCAAGGTTATCTTCTGGAATTCAAGGGACTTCCCCCAAGGGGGAGGTTCCACAGGTCTCAGTTGTCTTTAGACCACATAAAAAGACAGGCGTTCTTACATTGTGTAGAAGACCTGTTAAAAATGGGAGTGATTCATCCTGTTCCATTAAGAGAACAAGGGATGGGGTTCTACTCCAATCTGTTCATAGTTCCCAAAAAAGAGGGAACGTTCAGACCAATCTTAGATCTCAAGATCTTAAACAAGTTTCTCAAGGTTCCATCGTTCAAGATGGAAACCATTCGAACTATTCTTCCTTCCATCCAGGAAGGTCAATTCATGACCACGGTGGATTTAAAGGATGCGTATCTACATATTCCTATCCACAAGGAACATCATCGGTTCCTAAGGTTCGCATTCCTGGACAAACATTACCAGTTCGTGGCGCTTCCTTTCGGATTAGCCACTGCTCCAAGGATTTTCACAAAGGTACTAGGGTCCCTTCTAGCTGTGCTAAGACCAAGGGGCGTTGCGGTAGTACCTTACTTGGACGACATTCTGATTCAAGCGTCGTCCCTTCCTCAAGCAAAGGCTCACACGGACATCGTCCTGTCCTTTCTCAGATCTCACGGATGGAAAGTGAACGTGGAAAAGAGTTCTCTATCCCCGTCAACAAGGGTTCCCTTCTTAGGAACAATTATAGACTCCTTAGAAATGAGGATTTTTCTAACAGAGGCCAGAAAAACAAAACTTCTAGACTCTTGTCGGATACTTCATTCCGTTCCTCTTCCTTCCATAGCTCAGTGCATGGAAGTGATCGGGTTGATGGTAGCGGCAATGGACATAGTTCCTTTTGCGCGCATTCATCTAAGACCATTACAACTGTGCATGCTCAGTCAGTGGAATGGGGACTATACAGACTTGTCTCCGAAGATACAAGTAAATCAGAGGACCAGAGACTCACTCCGTTGGTGGCTGTCCCTGGACAACCTGTCACAAGGGATGACATTCCGCAGACCAGAGTGGGTCATTGTCACGACCGACGCCAGTCTGATGGGCTGGGGCGCGGTCTGGGGATCCCTGAAAGCTCAGGGTCTTTGGTCTCGGGAAGAATCTCTTCTACCGATAAATATTCTGGAACTGAGAGCGATATTCAATGCTCTCAAGGCTTGGCCTCAGCTAGCGTGGACCAAGTTCATACGGTTTCAATCAGACAACATGACAACTGTTGCGTACATCAACCATCAGGGGGGAACAAGGAGTTCCCTAGCGATGGAAGAAGTGACCAAAATCATTCTATGGGCGGAGTCTCACTCCTGCCACCTGTCTGCTATCCACATCCCAGGAGTGGAAAATTGGGAAGCGGATTTTCTGAGTCGTCAGACATTGCATCCGGGGGAGTGGGAACTCCATCCGGAAATCTTTGCCCAAGTCACTCGGCTGTGGGGCATTCCAGACATGGATCTGATGGCCTCTCGTCAGAACTTCAAAGTTCCTTGCTACGGGTCCAGATCCAGGGATCCCAAGGCGGCTCTAGTGGATGCACTAGTAGCACCTTGGACCTTCAAACTAGCTTATGTGTTCCCGCCATTTCCTCTCATCCCCAGGCTGGTAGCCAGGATCAATCAGGAGAGGGCGTCGGTGATCTTGATAGCTCCTGCGTGGCCACGCAGGACTTGGTATGCAGATCTGGTGAATATGTCATCGGCTCCACCTTGGAAGCTACCTTTGAGACGAGACCTTCTTGTTCAGGGTCCGTTCGAACATCCGAATCTGGTTTCACTCCAGCTGACTGCTTGGAGATTGAACGCTTGATTTTATCGAAGCGAGGATTCTCAGATTCTGTTATCGATACTCTTGTTCAGGCCAGAAAGCCTGTAACTAGAAAGATTTACCACAAAATTTGGAAAAAATATATCTGTTGGTGTGAATCTAAAGGATTCCCTTGGGACAAGGTTAAGATTCCTAGGATTCTATCCTTCCTTCAAGAAGGATTGGAAAAAGGATTATCTGCAAGTTCCCTGAAGGGACAGATTTCTGCCTTGTCGGTGTTACTTCACAAAAAGCTGGCAGCTGTGCCAGATGTTCAAGCTTTTGTTCAGGCTCTGGTTAGAATCAAGCCTGTTTACAAACCTTTGACTCCTCCTTGGAGTCTCAATTTAGTTCTTTCAGTTCTTCAGGGGGTTCCGTTTGAACCCTTGCATTCCGTTGATATTAAATTATTATCTTGGAAAGTTTTGTTTTTAGTTGCAATTTCTTCTGCCAGAAGAGTTTCAGAATTATCTGCTCTGCAGTGTTCTCCTCCTTATCTGGTGTTCCATGCAGATAAGGTGGTTTTACGTACTAAACCTGGTTTTCTTCCAAAGGTTGTTTCTAACAAAAACATTAACCAGGAGATTATCGTACCTTCTCTGTGTCCGAAACCAGTTTCAAAGAAGGAACGTTTGTTGCACAATTTGGATGTTGTTCGCGCTCTAAAATTCTATTTAGATGCTACCAAGGATTTTAGACAAACATCTTCCTTGTTTGTTGTTTATTCCGGTAAAAGGAGAGGTCAAAAAGCAACTTCTACCTCTCTCTCTTTTTGGATTAAAAGCATCATCAGATTGGCTTACGAGACTGCCGGACGGCAGCCTCCTGAAAGAATCACAGCTCATTCCACTAGGGCTGTGGCTTCCACATGGGCCTTCAAGAACGAGGCTTCTGTTGATCAGATATGTAGGGCAGCGACTTGGTCTTCACTGCACACTTTTACCAAATTTTACAAGTTTGATACTTTTGCTTCTTCTGAGGCTATTTTTGGGAGAAAGGTTTTGCAAGCCGTGGTGCCTTCCATTTAGGTGACCTGATTTGCTCCCTCCCTTCATCCGTGTCCTAAAGCTTTGGTATTGGTTCCCACAAGTAAGGATGACGCCGTGGACCGGACACACCTATGTTGGAGAAAACAGAATTTATGTTTACCTGATAAATTACTTTCTCCAACGGTGTGTCCGGTCCACGGCCCGCCCTGGTTTTTTAATCAGGTCTGATAATTTATTTTCTTTAACTACAGTCACCACGGTACCATATGGTTTCTCCTATGCAAATATTCCTCCTTAACGTCGGTCGAATGACTGGGGTAGGCGGAGCCTAGGAGGGATCATGTGACCAGCTTTGCTGGGCTCTTTGCCATTTCCTGTTGGGGAAGAGAATATCCCACAAGTAAGGATGACGCCGTGGACCGGACACACCGTTGGAGAAAGTAATTTATCAGGTAAACATAAATTCTGTTTTCAACCTTGATTAAAGGGACAGTCAACCATAGAATTGTTATTGTTTTAAAAGATAGATAATCCCTTATTCTCCAACATAGGTGTGTCCGGTCCACGGCGTCATCCTTACTTGTGGGATATTCTCTTCCCCAACAGGAAATGGCAAAGAGCCCAGCAAAGCTGGTCACATGATCCCTCCTAGGCTCCGCCTACCCCAGTCATTCTCTTTGCCGTTGTACAGGCAACATCTCCACGGAGATGGCTTAGAGTTTTTTAGTGTTTAACTGTAGTTTTTATTATTCAATCAAGAGTTTGTTATTTTGAAATAGTGCTGGTATGTACTATTTACTCAGAAACAGAAAAGAGATGAAGATTTCTGTTTGTATGAGGAAAATGATTTTAGCAACCGTAACTAAAATCCATGGCTGTTCCACACAGGACTGTTGAGAGCAATTAACTTCAGTTGGGGGAACAGTGTGCAGTCTCTTACTGCTTGAGGTATGACACATTCTAACAAGACGATGTAATGCTGGAAGCTGTCATTTTCCCTATGGGATCCGGTAAGCCATGTTTATTACGATCGTAAATAAGGGCTTCACAAAGGCTTATTAAGACTGTAGACTTTTTCTGGGCTAAATCGATTCATTATTAACACATATTTAGCCTTGAGGAATCATTTTATCTGGGTATTTTGATATAATAATATCGGCAGGCACTGTATTAGACACCTTATTCCTTAGGGGCTTTCCCAAAGCTTAAGCAGAGCCTCATTTTCGCGCCGGTGTGGCGCACTTGTTTTTGAGAGGCATGGCATGCAGTCGCATGTGAGAGGAGCTCTGATACTTAGAAAAGACTTTCTGAAGGCGTCATTTGGTATCGTATTCCCCTTTGGGCTTGGTTGGGTCTCAGCAAAGCAGATACCAGGGACTGTAAAGGGGTTAAAGCTTCTAACGGCTCCGGTTCCGTTATTTTAAGGGTTAAAGCTTCCAAATTTGGTGTGCAATACTTTTAAGGCTTTAAGACACTGTGGTGAAAATTTGGTGAATTTTGAACAATTCCTTCATGTTTTTTCGCAATTGCAGTAATAAAGTGTGTTCAGTTTAAAATTTAAAGTGACAGTAACGGTTTTATTTTAAAACGTTTTTGTACTTTGTTATCAAGTTTATGCCTGTTTAACATGTCTGAACTACCAGATAGACTGTGTTCTGAATGTGGGGAAGCCAGAATTCCTATTCATTTAAATAAATGTGATTTATGTGATAATGACAATGATGCCCAAGATGATTCCTCAAGTGAGGGGAGTAAGCATGGTACTGCATCATTCCCTCCTTCGTCTACACGAGTCTTGCCCACTCAGGAGGCCCCTAGTACATCTAGCGCGCCAATACTCCTTACTATGCAACAATTAACGGCTGTAATGGATAATTCTGTCAAAAACATTTTAGCCAAAATGAACCCTTGTCAGCGTAAGCGTGGCTGCTCTGTTTTAGATACTGAAGAGCATGACGACGCTGATATTAATATCTCTGAAGGGCCCCTAACCCAGTCTGATGGGGCCAGGGAGGTTTTGTCTGAGGGAGAAATTACTGATTCAGGGAACATTTCTCAACAGGCTGAACCTGATGTGATTGCATTTAAATTTAAGTTGGAACATCTCCGCATTCTGCTTAAGGAGGTATTATCCACTCTGGATGATTGTGAAAAGTTGGTCATCCCAGAGAAACTATGTAAAATGGACAAGTTCCTAGAGGTGCCGGGGCTCCCAGAAGCTTTTCCTATACCCAAGCGGGTGGCGGACATTGTTAATAAAGAATGGGAAAGGCCCGGTATTCCTTTCGTCCCTCCCCCCATATTTAAAAAATTGTTTCCTATGGTCGACCCCAGAAAGGACTTATGGCAGACAGTCCCCAAGGTCGAGGGAGCGGTTTCCACTTTAAACAAACGCACCACTATACCCATAGAGGATAGTTGTGCTTTCAAAGATCCTATGGATAAAAAATTAGAAGGTTTGCTTAAAAAAATGTTTGTTCAGCAGGGTTACCTTCTACAACCAATTTCATGCATTGTCCCTGTCACTACAGCCGCATGTTTCTGGTTCGATGAGCTGATAAGGGCACTCGATAGTGATTCTCCTCCTTATGAGGAGATTATGGACAGAATCAATGCTCTCAAATTGGCTAATTCTTTCACCCTAGACGCCACTTTGCAATTGGCTAGGTTAGCGGCTAAGAATTCTGGGTTTGCTATTGTGGCGCGCAGAGCGCTTTGGTTGAAATCTTGGTCGGCGGATGCGTCTTCCAAGAACAAGCTACTAAACATTCCTTTCAAGGGGAAAACGCTGTTTGGCCCTGACTTGAAAGAGATTATCTCTGATATCATTGGGGGTAAGGGCCACGCCCTTCCTCAGGATCGGCCTTTCAAGGCAAAAAATAGACCTAATTTTCGTCCCTTTCGTAAAAACGGACCAGCCCAAAGTGCTACGTCCTCTAAGCAAGAGGGTAATACTTCTCAAGCCAAGCCAGCTTGGAGACCAATGCAAGGCTGGAACAAGGGAAAGCAGGCCAAGAAACCTGCCACTGCTACCAAGACAGCATGAAATGTTGGCCCCCGATCCGGGACCGGATCTGGTGGGGGGCAGACTCTCTCTCTTCGCTCAGGCTTGGGCAAGAGATGTTCTGGATCCTTGGGCGCTAGAAATAGTCTCCCAAGGTTATCTTCTGGAATTCAAGGGACTTCCCCCAAGGGGGAGGTTCCACAGGTCTCAGTTGTCTTTAGACCACATAAAAAGACAGGCGTTCTTACATTGTGTAGAAGACCTGTTAAAAATGGGAGTGATTCATCCTGTTCCATTAAGAGAACAAGGGATGGGGTTCTACTCCAATCTGTTCATAGTTCCCAAAAAAGAGGGAACGTTCAGACCAATCTTAGATCTCAAGATCTTAAACAAGTTTCTCAAGGTTCCATCGTTCAAGATGGAAACCATTCGAACTATTCTTCCTTCCATCCAGGAAGGTCAATTCATGACCACGGTGGATTTAAAGGATGCGTATCTACATATTCCTATCCACAAGGAACATCATCGGTTCCTAAGGTTCGCATTCCTGGACAAACATTACCAGTTCGTGGCGCTTCCTTTCGGATTAGCCACTGCTCCAAGGATTTTCACAAAGGTACTAGGGTCCCTTCTAGCTGTGCTAAGACCAAGGGGCATTGCAGTAGTACCTTACTTGGACGACATTCTGATTCAAGCGTCGTCCCTTCCTCAAGCAAAGGCTCACACGGACATCGTCCTGTCCTTTCTCAGATCTCACGGATGGAAAGTGAACGTGGAAAAGAGTTCTCTATCCCCGTCAACAAGGGTTCCCTTCTTAGGAACAATTATAGACTCCTTAGAAATGAGGATTTTTCTAACAGAGGCCAGAAAAACAAAACTTCTAGACTCTTGTCGGATACTTCATTCCGTTCCTCTTCCTTCCATAGCTCAGTGCATGGAAGTGATCGGGTTGATGGTAGCGGCAATGGACATAGTTCCTTTTGCGCGCATTCATCTAAGACCATTACAACTGTGCATGCTCAGTCAGTGGAATGGGGACTATACAGACTTGTCTCCGAAGATACAAGTAAATCAGAGGACCAGAGACTCACTCCGTTGGTGGCTGTCCCTGGACAACCTGTCACAAGGGATGACATTCCGCAGACCAGAGTGGGTCATTGTCACGACCGACGCCAGTCTGATGGGCTGGGGCGCGGTCTGGGGATCCCTGAAAGCTCAGGGTCTTTGGTCTCGGGAAGAATCTCTTCTACCGATAAATATTCTGGAACTGAGAGCGATATTCAATGCTCTCAAGGCTTGGCCTCAGCTAGCGTGGACCAAGTTCATACGGTTTCAATCAGACAACATGACAACTGTTGCGTACATCAACCATCAGGGGGGAACAAGGAGTTCCCTAGCGATGGAAGAAGTGACCAAAATCATTCTATGGGCGGAGTCTCACTCCTGCCACCTGTCTGCTATCCACATCCCAGGAGTGGAAAATTGGGAAGCGGATTTTCTGAGTCGTCAGACATTGCATCCGGGGGAGTGGGAACTCCATCCGGAAATCTTTGCCCAAGTCACTCGGCTGTGGGGCATTCCAGACATGGATCTGATGGCCTCTCGTCAGAACTTCAAAGTTCCTTGCTACGGGTCCAGATCCAGGGATCCCAAGGCGGCTCTAGTGGATGCACTAGTAGCACCTTGGACCTTCAAACTAGCTTATGTGTTCCCGCCATTTCCTCTCATCCCCAGGCTGGTAGCCAGGATCAATCAGGAGAGGGCGTCGGTGATCTTGATAGCTCCTGCGTGGCCACGCAGGACTTGGTATGCAGATCTGGTGAATATGTCATCGGCTCCACCTTGGAAGCTACCTTTGAGACGAGACCTTCTTGTTCAGGGTCCGTTCGAACATCCGAATCTGGTTTCACTCCAGCTGACTGCTTGGAGATTGAACGCTTGATTTTATCGAAGCGAGGATTCTCAGATTCTGTTATCGATACTCTTGTTCAGGCCAGAAAGCCTGTAACTAGAAAGATTTACCACAAAATTTGGAAAAAATATATCTGTTGGTGTGAATCTAAAGGATTCCCTTGGGACAAGGTTAAGATTCCTAGGATTCTATCCTTCCTTCAAGAAGGATTGGAAAAAGGATTATCTGCAAGTTCCCTGAAGGGACAGATTTCTGCCTTGTCGGTGTTACTTCACAAAAAGCTGGCAGCTGTGCCAGATGTTCAAGCTTTTGTTCAGGCTCTGGTTAGAATCAAGCCTGTTTACAAACCTTTGACTCCTCCTTGGAGTCTCAATTTAGTTCTTTCAGTTCTTCAGGGGGTTCCGTTTGAACCCTTGCATTCCGTTGATATTAAATTATTATCTTGGAAAGTTTTGTTTTTAGTTGCAATTTCTTCTGCCAGAAGAGTTTCAGAATTATCTGCTCTGCAGTGTTCTCCTCCTTATCTGGTGTTCCATGCAGATAAGGTGGTTTTACGTACTAAACCTGGTTTTCTTCCAAAGGTTGTTTCTAACAAAAACATTAACCAGGAGATTATCGTACCTTCTCTGTGTCCGAAACCAGTTTCAAAGAAGGAACGTTTGTTGCACAATTTGGATGTTGTTCGCGCTCTAAAATTCTATTTAGATGCTACAAAGGATTTTAGACAAACATCTTCCTTGTTTGTTGTTTATTCCGGTAAAAGGAGAGGTCAAAAAGCAACTTCTACCTCTCTCTCTTTTTGGATTAAAAGCATCATCAGATTGGCTTACGAGACTGCCGGACGGCAGCCTCCTGAAAGAATCACAGCTCATTCCACTAGGGCTGTGGCTTCCACATGGGCCTTCAAGAACGAGGCTTCTGTTGATCAGATATGTAGGGCAGCGACTTGGTCTTCACTGCACACTTTTACCAAATTTTACAAGTTTGATACTTTTGCTTCTTCTGAGGCTATTTTTGGGAGAAAGGTTTTGCAAGCCGTGGTGCCTTCCATTTAGGTGACCTGATTTGCTCCCTCCCTTCATCCGTGTCCTAAAGCTTTGGTATTGGTTCCCACAAGTAAGGATGACGCCGTGGACCGGACACACCTATGTTGGAGAAAACAGAATTTATGTTTACCTGATAAATTACTTTCTCCAACGGTGTGTCCGGTCCACGGCCCGCCCTGGTTTTTTAATCAGGTCTGATAATTTATTTTCTTTAACTACAGTCACCACGGTACCATATGGTTTCTCCTATGCAAATATTCCTCCTTAACGTCGGTCGAATGACTGGGGTAGGCGGAGCCTAGGAGGGATCATGTGACCAGCTTTGCTGGGCTCTTTGCCATTTCCTGTTGGGGAAGAGAATATCCCACAAGTAAGGATGACGCCGTGGACCGGACACACCGTTGGAGAAAGTAATTTATCAGGTAAACATAAATTCTGTTTTCTTTTAGTACCAAGATTATCTTGCTGGGCAATAAAAATAGCACTAAAAAAACTCTAGATATCTACACCGCTAAGCCACCAGTTTGTGACAACTAAGTCGATCTGTCCAGCCGTGACTATGGGGAGAGTGTGGGTATGAAGGGGTTGATAGCACTCAAATCTCCCCTTACACCTTTACCTCTACAACGACCTAAAGGGACACCAAATTAACCCCCCAAATCTTGCCTACACCACCCCAGATTTACTATGCTGCCACCCCCCAGACTTTGGATAAGAATGTCTAGGGGAACCCAAATTACACATTCAAAAGTAAATCTAAGAAGGAATGGATAGAGGGCGCCACATAGTGCAGATCAAATAATATAGGTAAAGGCAACAATAGGAACACAAGAATCCTACTCACACAGTATAAAGCACAGATGTGCAATATTCGCAGTTCGGAACCACACGTCGTCCAGTAGACCTCAATGGGAAGGTATCGCCAGATGGGGTTCCTCGTCTCGCCAGGGAGGCCCAAAAATGATGTAATGAGAGCAGATCAGTATCACATTTCTCACACTAAAGATCCAGGAGCTCCAAATATGTAAAAAATTAGGTATTTGGCCTAGGCCAAAAGAGCAATGATGCAGCAGATGGAGAGTTAAAAGATAAGATAAAATGTATTTCACAATAAAATCAACAGCAACGCGTTTCTCAGTGTTGTACACTGTTTCATCAGGCTATACAAACATACTCTCAACTGCCATATTTAAAAAGAAGAAGAACCAATCATTGATCAGAAAAAAATCACACCCTCATTGGGGCATACCAACATACATATAATAGTGAACATAAGCTTACAACAATTTTGTTATTTAACATATATAAATATAAAATGTAAAATCCTACAAAGCCTATTATTATGCACCACATGGGTGATCATTTTCCAAAGACAACAAAATATTGTTCATGTTTGAAACACTGATTAATTCTAATATGTGGTCATTATGACCCCTAATATGATCTGATAATGGTATGAGCTATGAGAAACAGCCCTTATTTGAGGTTAATTTATATTACTTAATACTTTTTTAAAATAAATAGTATTGTTACAAATGATCCCTCCCTACTAGTTTAAAAATGTAAGGTAATGATAATTATTATGATAATATGGAGCTGACCAGTACAAACGTGTAAAAACAGATTCCTAATTGATAGGGGTAATTGCGAGTGCTGGGTGTAGTAATGCACACGATTCTAAATAAGTAGATATCCAGAATAACAATGGATCTAAGACACCCATCATTGTCAGGTTAGCAAGAAATAAAAGTTCCGTGTTAAACTATTATATTATTAGGTTCCGATAGACGCTTCTTGTTTCCATGGTAACCATCCTATGTTGGTCTCATGCAAGTTAGATGATGTCAGAGGAGGGGTGTGATTAGATGCGCTATGTATACAAATAGCCAATCACGCAGAGTGACACTCTATAACAGATATGCAAATCATTGACATAACCCACTAACATAGTGATAAACATGATCAGCTGTCTGTGCAGACCGATTATTATTGATAATGTCTCATAATGTAAGTGGATCGTTGAATCGATCGTTCAAATTGAGAACTCATGTGTTAGATGTATGTCGTGTGAGCAAGGAGGCGTGAGTGTTAAACAGGGGGGGTGTGTGTGAATCGGCCAGTCAGTGGGGCCTATCTAATAGGAAATGAAAAGACCAATCAAATAGGAGAGGGACGTGGTGGGAAGGGAGGGTTTGAGGTGCATCATTGGCTAAGGGGCGTGAGTGTATACAGGGGAAATGTGGATGTCGGCCAATCAGTGGGGCCTGTCTACTAGGATAATAAAAGTTAACCATTCGAATAGAAAGAAACGTGGAGAGAGGGCAGGGTATAAGTACTTCAAGGACGATGGTAGACAAAATAATACAGGATCTGAGTGTGACGTGAGGAATGGGAAATATGATACGTGGTAATAAAATACTCAGACCCGTGAAATTTGAAACACAGATATGGACAATGTGATAATGTGGGATCTGTGTATAACGTGATGGATCAGAAATAATAATACGTGATAATAGGATATTCAGACCCGTGGTGTATATATAAAAAAGCATAATAAAAATGCATAATAAATTGGGATACTGATATCCATAGTGTTGCTATACACACATACAAAATCGGCATGTAATGTAAATAGCCAGATAAGCTACCAGTCGATAACTAAATATGTCCCTTCTATAGCGATCCCAAGATGACTGGTAAAGTATATAAAAATAAATATAAAAATGTGAAAAAACAAATGGCCAAGAGCTAAGTGCCAAATTACCAATTTATTACAGTGAGTTGATGTGAGAATAAATGTGGGTACCCAGAACTTATTAAAGGGACATATGTCCATATATAAAAAGTATATCCAATAATAGGGGCTAACCATATTATACAACAAAAAAACAGAATTTATGCTTACCTGATAAATTACTTTCTCCAACGGTGTGTCCGGTCCACGGCGTCATCCTTACTTGTGGGAATATCTCTTCCCCAACAGGAAATGGCAAAGAGTCCCAGCAAAGCTGGCCATATAGTCCCTCCTAGGCTCCGCCCACCCCAGTCATTCGACCGACAGACAGGAGGAAAAATATAGGAGAAACCATATGGTACCGTGGTGACTGTAGTTAGAAAATAATTCATCAGACCTGATTAAAAAACCAGGGCGGGCCGTGGACCGGACACACCGTTGGAGAAAGTAATTTCAGGTAAGCATAAATTCTGTTTTCTCCAACATTGGTGTGTCCGGTCCACGGCGTCATCCTTACTTGTGGGAACCAATACCAAAGAATTAGGACACGGATGAAGGGAGGGAGCAAATCAGGTTACCTAAACAGAAGGCACCACGGCTTGCAAAACCTTTCTCCCAAAAATAGCCTCCGAAGAAGCAAAAGTATCAAATTTGTAAAATTTGGCAAGTGTGCAGTGAAGACCAAGTCGCTGCCTTACATATCTGGTCAACAGAAGCCTCGTTCTTGAAGGCCTATGTGGAAGCCACAGCCCTAGTGGAGTGAGCTGTGATTCTTTCAGGAGGCTGCCGTCCGGCAGTCTCATAAGCCAATCGGATGATGCTTTTAAGCCAAAAGGAAAGAGAGGTAGAAGTCGCTTTTTGACCTCTCCTTTTACCAGAATAGACAACAAACAAAGAAGATGTTTGTCTGAAATCTTTTGTAGCCTCTAAATAGAATTTTAGAGCACGGACTACGTCCAAATTGTGTAACAAACGTTCCTTCTTTGAAACTGGATTCGGACATAAAGAAGGTTCAACTATCTCCTGGTTAATATTCTTGTTAGAAACAACCTTTGGAAGAAAACCAGGCTTAGTACGCAAAACCACCTTATCTGCATGGAACACCAGATAGGGCGGAGAACACTGCAGAGCAGATAACTCTGAAACTCTTCTAGCAGAAGAAATAGCAACCAAAAACAAAACTTTCCAAGATAGTAACTTAATATCTATGGAATGTAAAGGTTCAAACGGAACCCCTTGAAGAACTGAAAGAACTAGATTTAGACTCCAGGGAGGAGTCAAAGGTCTGTAAACAGGCTTGATCCTAACCAGAGCCTGAACAAATGCTTGAACATCTGGCACAGCTGCCAGTCTTTTGTGTAGTAAGACAGATAAAGCAGAGATCTGTCCCTTTAGAGAACTTGCAGATAATCCTTTCTCCAAACCTTCTTGTAGAAAGGAGAGAATCTTAGGAATTTTTATCTTATTCCATAGGAATCCTTTGGATTCACACCAACAGATATATCTTTTCCATATTTTATGGTAAATCTTTCTAGTTTCCGGTTTTCTGGCCTGAACCAGAGTATCTATCACAGAATCTGAAAACCCACACTTTGATAGAATCAAGCGTTCAATCTCCAAGCCGTCAGCTGGAGGGAGACCAGATTTGGATGTTCGAATGGACCCTGAACAAGAAGGTCCTGTCTCAAAGGTTGCTTCCATGGTTGAACCGATGACATATTCACCAGGTCTGCATACCAAGTCCTGCGTGGCCACGCAGGAGCTATCAATATTACCGAGGCCCTCTCCTGTTTGATCCTGGCTACCAGCCTGGGAATGAGAGGAAACGGTGGAAATACATAAGCTAGGTTGAAGGTCCAAGGTGCTACTAGTGCATCTACTAGAGTCGCCTTGGGATCCCTGGATCTGGACCCGTAGCAAGGAACCTTGAAGTTCTGACGAGACGCCATCAGATCCATGTCTGGAATGCCCCATAATTGAGTTAGTTGGGCAAAGATCTCCGGGTGGAGTTCCCACTCCCCCGGATGAAATGTCTGACGACTCAGATAATCCGCTTCCCAGTTTTCCACACCTGGGATGTGGATCGCAGATAGGTGGCAGGAGTGATCCTCCGCCCATTGAATTATTTTGGTCACTTCTTTCATCGCCAGGGAACTCCTTGTTCCCCCCTGATGATTGATATACGCAACGGTCGTCATATTGTCTGATTGGAATCTTATGAATCTGGCCTTTGCTAGCTGAGGCCAAGCCCTGAGAGCATTGGAGATCGCTCTTAGTTCCAGAATGTTTATCGGGAGAAGAGACTCTTCCCGAGACCATAGTCCCTGAGCTTTCAGGGATTCCCAGACCGCGCCCCAGCCCACTAGACTGGCGTTGGTCGTGACAATGACCCACCCTGGTCTGCGGAAGCTCATTCCCTGGGATAGATGGTCCAGGGTCAGCCACCAACGGAGTGAATCTCTTGTCTTCTGATCTACTTGAATCATTGGAGACAAGTCTGTATAGTCCCCATTCCACTGTTTGAGCATGCACAGTTGTAATGGTCTTAGATGAATTCGTGCAAAAGGAACTATGTCCATTGCTGCAACCATCAACCCTACTATTTCCATGCACTGCGCTATGGAAGGACGTGGAACAGAATGAAGAACTTGACAAGTGCTTAGAAGTTTTGACTTTCTGACCTCTGTCAGAAAAATCCTCATTTCTAAGGAATCTATTATTGTTCCCAAGAAGGGAACTCTTGTTGACGGAGACAGAGAACTTTTTTCTATGTTCACCTTCCATCCGTGTGATCTGAGAAAGGCCAGAACGATGTCTGTATGAGCCTTTGCTTTTGACAGGGACGACGCTTGTATTAGAATGTCGTCCAAGTAAGGTACTACTGCAATGCCCCTCGGTCTTAGAACCGCTAGAAGGGACCCTAGTACCTTTGTGAAAATCCTTGGAGCAGTGGCTAACCCGAATGGGAGGGCCACAAACTGGTAATGTTTGTCCAGAAAGGTGAACCTTAGGAACTGATGATGTTCTTTGTGGATAGGAATATGTAGGTACGCATCCTTTAGATCCACGGTAGTCATAAATTGACCTTCCTGGATAGTGGGTAGAATAGTTCGAATGGTTTCCATCTTGAACGATGGTACCCTGAGAAATTTGTTTAGGATCTTCAAATCCAAAATTGGCCTGAATGTTCCCTCTTTTTTGGGAACTACGAACAGATTTGAATAAAATCCCATTCCTTGTTCCTTTATTGGAACTGGGTGTATCACTCCCATCTTTAACAGGTCTTCTACACAATGTAAGAACGCCTGTCTCTTTATTTGGTTTAAGGATAAGTGAGACATGTGGAACCCTTGGGGGTAGTTCCCTGAATTCCAGAAGATAACCCTGAGAAACTATTTCTAGTGCCCAGGGATCCTGAACATCTCTTGCCCAAGCCTGAGCAAAGAGAGAGAGTCTGCCCCCTACTAGATCCGGTCCCGGATCGGGGGCTACTCCTTCATGCTGTTTTGTTAGCAGCAGCAGGCTTCTTGGCCTGCTTACCCTTGTTCCAGCCTTGCATCGGTTTCCAGGCTGGTTTGGGTTGTGAGGCATTACCCTCTTGCTTAGAGGATGCAGAATTAGAGGCCGGTCCGTTCCTGAAATTGCGAAAGGAACGAAAATTAGACTTATTCTTGGCCTTGAAAGGCCTATCTTGTGGAAGGGCGTGGCCCTTTCCCCCAGTGATGTCTGAGATAATCTCTTTCAATTCTGGTCCAAATAGAGTTTTACCTTTGAAAGGGATGTTAAGCAATTTTGTCTTGGATGACACATCCGCTGACCAAGACTTTAGCCAAAACGCTCTGCGCGCCACGATTGCAAACCCTGAATTTTTTGCCGCTAATCTAGCTAATTGCAAAGCGGCATCTAAAATAAGAGTTAGCCAGCTTAAGTGCTTGAACTCTGTCCATAACCTCCTCATATGGAGTCTCTCTACTGAGCGACTTTTCTAGTTCCTCGAACCAGAACCACGCTGCTGTAGTGACAGGAACAATGCACGAAATGGGTTGTAGAAGGTAACCTTGCTGTACAAAAATCTTTTTAAGCAAACCCTCCAATTTTTTTATCCATAGGATCTTTGAAAGCACAACTATCCTCGATAGGAATAGTAGTGCGCTTGTTTAGAGTAGAAACTGCCCCCTCGACCTTAGGGACTGTCTGCCATAAGTCCATTCTGGGGTCGACCATAGGAAATAATTTCTTAAATATAGGGGGGGGAACAAAAGGTATGCCGGGCTTTTCCCACTCCTTATTTACTATGTCCGCCACCCGATTGGGTATAGGAAAAGCGTTGGGGTGCACCGGAACCTCTAGGAACTTGTCCATCTTGCATAATTTCTCTGGAATGACCAAGTTGTCACAATCATCCAGAGTAGATAACACCTCCTTAAGCAGTGCGTGGAGATGTTCTAATTTAAATTTAAATGTCACAACATCAGGTTCAGCTTGTTGAGAATTTTTTCCTGAATCTGAAATTTCCCCATCTGACAAAACCTCCCTCATGGCCACTTCAGATTGGTGTGAGGGTATGACAGAACAATTATCATCAGCGCCCTCCTGCTCTTCAGTGTTTAAAACAGAGCAATCGCGCTTTCTCTGATATGTAGGCATTTTGGATAAAATATTTGCTATGGAGTTATCCATTACAGCCGTCAATTGTTGCATGGTAATAAGCATTGGTGCGCTAGATGTACTAGGGGCCTCCTGCATGGGCAAAACTGGTGTAGACACAGTAGGAGATGATGTAGTATCATGTTTACTCCCCTCATCCGAGGAATCATCTTGGGCAATTTCATTATCTGTGGCAGTACTGTCCTTACTTTGTTTGGACGCTATGGCACAATTATCACACAAATTTAAATGGGGAGACACATTGGCTTTCATACATATAGAACATAGCTTATCCGAAGGCACAGACATGTTAAACAGGCTTAAACTTGTCAATAAAGCACAAAAAACGTTTTAAAACAAAACCGTTACTGTCTCTTTAAATTTTAAACAGAAAACACTTTATAACTGAATATGTGAAAAAGTATGAAGGAATTGTTCAAAAATTACCAAAATTTCACCACAGTGTCTTAAAGCATTAAGAGTATTGCACACCAGAGCTTTAACCCTTAAAATAACGGAACCGGAGCAGTTTACAAATTTAACCTCTATACAGTCCCAGCTATAGCCTTTGCTGTGACCTAACCAAGCCCAGAGGGGAATACGATACCAAATGACGCCTTCTAGAAACTTTTCCAGCTACTTTCAGATCCTCACACATGCATCTGCATGTCTTGCTCTCAAAAACAACTGCGCAGTAATGGCGCGAAAATGAGGCTCAGCCTACAACTGGGAAGGCCCTCCCTGACTGGAAAAGGTGTCTAACATAGTGCCTGCCATTAAAAAACGTTCCCCAAGTTTATAAATGTGAATTATCAGCATAAACATGTATAAAATGCCCAAATAAAGCAATCGAATTAGCCCATAAAAGTGTCTACCAGTTTTATAGCCCATATTAAGCCCTTTATTCTGTTTGCTTGACTAAGAAAATGGCTTACCGGTCCCCATGAGGGGAAATGACAGCCTTCCAGCATTACATGGTCTTGTTAGAAATATGGCTAGTCATACCTTAAGCAGAAAAGTCTAACTGTTTCCCCCAACTGAAGTTACTTCATCTCAACAGTCCTATGTGGAAACAGCAATCGATTTTAGTTACTGTCTGCTAAAATCATCTTCCTCTCACAAACAGAAATCTTCATCCTTTTCTGTTTCAGAGTAAATAGTACATACCAGCACTATTTTAAAATAAACAAACACTTGATAGAAGAATAAAAAACTACATTTAAACACCAAAAAACTCTTAACCATCTCCGTGGAGATGTTGCCTTTGCAACGGCAAAGAGAATGACTGGGGTGGGCGGAGCCTAGGAGGGACTATATGGCCAGCTTTGCTGGGACTCTTTGCCATTTCCTGTTGGGGAAGAGATATTCCCACAAGTAAGGATGACGCCGTGGACCGGACACACCAATGTTGGAGAAAGGGCTTATACAAAATAAGAAACATATATAGCAATAAGCAATTACTAATGTCTGATAAATAACAGTAGGAGAATATCAGGGCATATAAGCCACAATAATGATGTATCAGTGTTAGTTAGATACGATATAGATAATATAAAGGAGGCTATCTGATACAGAGGACTAGAGCCAGTATGTTTTGGGAAGATGGTATGGCTCAAACTAAATATAATATTAGATCAATATGTATGTGTAAATATCATGAATATTTGTGCTCATATGTTAATAATAAGCACATTCACATTAGTTGGTGTAAAAAACCTAACCATATATAAAAAGGATGTGAATCAGAAGGCTGCTAGATCCATATTTAGGTTGAGACCAGAGGGAAATAGGGTCCTCAATTTATAAATCCAATAGGTTTCCCTCTGTCTCAACCTATTGAATCTATTACACAGATGGGAATGGGGAATCGTCTCAAGTGGACAAATGTTGAATGTATTGGTTATTCTATTGTGTGTATTATTGCAATGTCTAGGGACACTATGATTTTGAAATTTATTTTTAATGTTCCTTAGATGTTCGTTCCAACTATTACTAGTTGTTATTCAAAAGTAAATGCTGCAGATGTACCAATAACCCATACACTTACCAGTTTTGTAACATGACCTTTGTAACATGACGGAGGGTATAAATTCAGATACTAGAGCCCAAAGACACAATTCGATTATTAATATTTCTTTCATGTAATTAGCAAGAGTCCATGAGCTAGTGACGTATGGGATATACATTCCTACCAGGAGGGGCAAAGTTTCCCAAACCTCAAAATGCCTATAAATACACCCCTCACCACACCCACAATTCAGTTTTACAAACTTTGCCTCCTATGGAGGTGGTGAAGTAAGTGTGTGCTAGATTCTACGTTGATATGCGCTCCGCAGCAAGTTGGAGCCCGGTTTTCCTCTCAGCGTGCAGTGAATGTCAGAGGGATGTGAGGAGAGTATTGCCTATTTGAATGCAGTGATCTCCTTCTACGGGGTCTATTTCATAGGTTCTCTGTTATCGGTCGTAGAGATTCATCTCTTACCTCCCTTTTCAGATCAACGATATACTCTTATTTATATACCATTACCTCTGCTGATTCTCGTTTCAGTACTGGTTTGGCTTTCTACAAACATGTAGATGAGTGTCCTGGGGTAAGTAAATCTTATTTTCTGTGACACTCTAAGCTATGGTTGGGCACTTTGTTTATAAAGTTCTAAATATATGTATTCAAACATTTATTTGCCTTGACTCAGAATGTTCAACATTCCTTATTTTCAGACAGTCAGTTTCATATTTGGGATAATGAATTTGAATCAAACATTTTTTCTTACCTTAAAATTTGACTTTTTCCCTGTGGGCTGTTAGGCTCGCGGGGGCTGAAAATGCTTCATTTTATTGCGTCATTCTTGGCGCGGACTTTTTTGGCGCAAAAAATCTTTTCCGTTTCCGGCGTCATACGTGTCGCCGGAAGTTGCGTCATTTTTTGACGTTCTTTTGCGCCAAAAATGTCGGAGTTCCGGATGTGGCGTCATTTTTGGCGCCAAAAGCATTTAGGCGCCAAATAATGTTGGCGTCTTATTTGGCACTAAAAAATATGGGCGTCGCTTTTGTCTCCACATTATTTAAGTCTCATTTTTCATTGCTTCTGGTTGCTAGAAGCTTGTTCTATGGCATTTTTTCCCATTCCTGAAACTGTCATTTAAGGAATTTGATCAATTTTGCTTTATATGTTGTTTTTTCTCTTACATATTGCAAGATGTCTCACGTTGCATCTGAGTCAGAAGATACTTCAGGAAAATCGCTGTCTAGTGCTGGAACTACCAAAGCTAAGTGTATCTGCTGTAAACTTTTGGTAGCTATTCCTCCGGCTGTTGTTTGTATTAATTGTCATGACAAACTTGTTAATGCAGATATTTCCTTTAGTAATGTACCATTGCCTGTTGCAGTTCCTTCAACATCTAAGGTGCAGAATGTTCCTGATAACATAAGAGATTTTGTTTCTGAATCCATCAAGAAGGCTATGTCTGTTATTTCTCCTTCTAGAAAACATAAAAAATCTTTTAAAACTTCTCTCCCTACAGATGAATTTTTAAATGAACATCATCATTCTGATTCTGATGACTCTTCTGGTTCAGAGGATTCTGTCTCAGAGATTGATGCTGATAAATCTTCATATTTATTTAAAATGGAATTTATTCGTTCTTTACTTAAAGAAGTACTAATTGCTTTAGAAATAGAGGATTCTGGTCCTCTTGATACTAATTCTAAACGTTTAGATAAGGTATTTAAATCTCCTGTGGTTATTCCAGAAGTTTTTCCTGTTCCTAATGCTATTTCTGAAGTAATTTCTAAAGAATGGGATAAATTGGGTAATTCATTTACTCCTTCTAAACGTTTTAAGCAATTATATCCTGTGCCGTCTGACAGATTAGAATTTTGGGACAAAATCCCTAGAGTTGATGGGGCTATTTCTACCCTTGCTAAACGTACTACTATTCCTACGTCAGATGGTACTTCGTTTAAGGATCCTTTAGATAGGAAAATTGAATCCTTTCTAAGAAAAGCTTATCTGTGTTCAGGTAATCTTCTTAGACCTGCTATATCATTGGCTGATGTTGCTGCAGCTTCAACTTTTTGGTTGGAAACTTTAGCGCAACAAGTAACGGATCATGATTCTCATAATATTATTATTCTTCTTCAGCATGCTAATAATTTTATCTGTGATGCCATTTTTGATATTATCAGAGTTGATGTCAGGTTTATGTCTCTAGCTATTTTAGCTAGAAGAGCTTTATGGCTTAAGACTTGGAATGCTGATATGGCTTCTAAATCAACTCTACTTTCCATTTCTTTCCAGGGTAACAAATTATTTGGTTCTCAGTTGGATTCCATTATTTCAACTGTTACTGGTGGGAAAGGAACTTTTTTACCACAGGGTAAAAACAGGGCTAACAATCGTTTTCGTTCCTTTCGTTTCAACAAAGAACAAAAGCCTGATCCTTCATCCTCAGGAGCAGTTTCAGTTTGGAAACCATCTCCAGTCTGGAATAAATCCAAGCCTTCTAGAAAGGCAAAGCCTGCTTCTAAGTCCACATGAAGGTGCGGCCCTCATTCCAGCTCAGCTGGTAGGGGGCAGGTTACGTTTTTTCAAAGAAATTTGGATCAATTCTGTTCACAATCTTTGGATTCAGAACATTGTTTCAGAAGGGTACAGAATTGGTTTCAAGATGAGACCTCCTGCAAAGAGATTTTTTCTTTCCCGTGTCCCAGTAAATCCAGTGAAAGCTCAAGCATTTCTGAATTGTGTTTCAGATCTAGAGTTGGCTGGAGTAATTATGCCAGTTCCAGTTTCGGAACAGGGGATGGGGTTTTATTCAAATCTCTTCATTGTACCAAAGAAGGAGAATTCCTTCAGACCAGTTCTGGATCTAAAAATATTGAATCGTTATGTAAGGATACCAACGTTCAAAATGGTAACTGTAAGGACTATCTTGCCTTTTGTTCAGCAAGGGCATTATATGTCCACAATAGATTTACAGGATGCATATCTGCATATTCCGATTCATCCAGATCATTATCAGTTCCTGAGATTCTCTTTTCTGGACAAGCATTACCAGTTTGTGGCTCTGCCGTTTGGCCTAGCTACAGCTCCAAGAATTTTTACAAAGGTTCTCGGTGCCCTTCTGTCTGTAATCAGAGAACAGGGTATTGTGGTATTTCCTTATTTGGACGATATCTTGGTACTTGCTCAGTCTTTACATTTAGCAGAATCTCATACGAATCGACTTGTGTTGTTTCTTCAAAATCATGGTTGGAGGATCAATTTACCAAAAAGTTCATTGATTCCTCAGACAAGGGTAACCTTTCTGGGTTTCCAGATGGATTCAGTGTCCATGACTCTGTCTTTGACAGACAAGAGACGTCTAAAATTGATTTCAGCTTGTCGAAATCTTCAGTCACAATCATTCCCTTCGGTAGTCTTATGCATGGAAATTCTAGGTCTTATGACTGCTGCATCGGACGCGATCCCCTTTGCTCGTTTTCACATGCGACCTCTTCAGCTCTGTATGCTGAATCAATGGTGCAAGGATTACACAAAGATATCTCAATTAATATCTTTAAAACCGATTGTACGACACTCTCTAACGTGGTGGACAGATCACCATCGTTTAATTCAGGGGGCTTCTTTTGTGCTTCCGACCTGGACTGTAATTTCAACAGATGCAAGTCTCACTGGTTGGGGAGCAGTGTGGGGATCTCTGATAGCACAAGGAGTTTGGGAATCTCAGGAGGTGAGATTACCGATCAATATTTTGGAACTCCGTGCAATTTTCAGAGCTCTTCAGTTTTGGCCTCTTCTGAAGAGAGAATCGTTCATTTGTTTTCAGACAGACAATGTCACAACTGTGGCATACATCAATCATCAAGGAGGGACTCACAGTCCTCTGGCTATGAAAGAAGTATCTCGAATTCTGGTTTGGGCGGAATCCAGCTCCTGTCTAATCTCTGCGGTTCATATCCCAGGTATAGACAATTGGGAAGCGGATTATCTCAGTCGCCAAACGTTGCATCCGGGCGAATGGTCTCTTCACCCAGAGGTATTTCTTCAGATTGTTCAAATGTGGGAACTTCCAGAAATAGATCTGATGGCGTCTCATCTAAACAAGAAACTTCCCAGGTATCTGTCCAGATCCCGGGATCCTCAGGCGGAGGCAGTGGATGCATTATCACTTCCTTGGAAGTATCATCCTGCCTATATCTTTCCGCCTCTAGTTCTTCTTCCAAGAGTAATCTCCAAGATTCTGAAGGAATGCTTGTTTGTTCTGCTGGTAGCTCCGGCATGGCCTCACAGGTTATGGTATGCGGATCTTGTCCGGATGGCCTCTTGCCAACCGTGGACTCTTCCGTTAAGACCAGACCTTCTGTCGCAAGGTCCTTTTTTCCATCAGGATCTGAAATCCTTAAATTTTAAGGTATGGAGATTGAACGCTTGATTCTTGGTCAAAGAGGTTTCTCTGACTCTGTGATTAATACTATGTTACAGGCGCGTAAATCTGTATCTAGAGAGATATATTATAGAGTCTGGAAGACCTATATTTCTTGGTGTCTTTCTCATCATTTTTCTTGGCATTCTTTTAGAATACCGAGAATTTTACAGTTTCTTCAGGATGGTTTAGATAAGGGTTTGTCCGCAAGTTCCTTGAAAGGTCAAATCTCTGCTCTTTCTGTTCTTTTTCACAGAAAGATTGCTATTCTTCCTGATATTCATTGTTTTGTTCAAGCTTTGGTTCGTATAAAACCTGTCATTAAGTCAATTTCTCCTCCTTGGAGTTTGAATTTGGTTCTGGGGGCTCTTCAAGCTCCTCCGTTTGAACCTATGCATTCATTGGACATTAAATTACTTTCTTGGAAAGTTTTGTTCCTTTTGGCAATCTCTTCTGCCAGAAGAGTTTCTGAATTATCTGCTCTTTCTTGTGAGTCTCCTTTTCTGATTTTTCATCAGGATAAGGCGGTGTTGCGAACTTCTTTTGAATTTTTACCTAAAGTTGTGAATTCCAACAACATTAGTAGAGAAATTGTGGTTCCTTCATTATGTCCTAATCCTAAGAATTCTAAGGAGAAATCGTTGCATTCTTTGGATGTTGTTAGAGCTTTGAAATATTATGTTGAAGCTACTAAGTCTTTCCGAAAGACTTCTAGTTTATTTGTTATCTTTTCCGGTTCTAGAAAAGGCCAGAAAGCTTCTGCCATTTCTTTGGCATCTTGGTTGAAATCTTTAATTCATCTTGCCTATGTTGAGTCGGGTAAAACTCCGCCTCAGAGGATCACAGCTCATTCTACTAGGTCAGTTTCTACTTCCTGGGCATTTAGGAATGAAGCTTCGATTGATCAGATTTGCAAAGCAGCAACTTGGTCCTCTTTGCATACTTTTACTAAATTCTACCATTTTGATGTATTTTCTTCTTCTGAAGCAGTTTTTGGTAGAAAAGTACTTCAGGCAGCGGTTTCAGTTTGAATCTTCTGCTTATGTTTTTCATTAAACTTTATTTTGGGTGTGGATTATTTTCAGCAGGAATTGGCTGTCTTTATTTTATCCCTCCCTCTCTAGTGACTCTTGTGTGGAAAGATCCACATCTTGTGTAGTCATTATCCCATACGTCACTAGCTCATGGACTCTTGCTAATTACATGAAAGAAAACATAATTTATGTAAGAACTTACCTGATAAATTCATTTCTTTCATATTAGCAAGAGTCCATGAGGCCCGCCCTTTTTTTGTGGTGGTTATGATTTTTGTATAAAGCACAATTATTCCAATTCCTTATTTTATATGCTTTCGCACTTTTTTTATCACCCCACTTCTTGGCTATTCGTTAAACTGAATTGTGGGTGTGGTGAGGGGTGTATTTATAGGCATTTTGAGGTTTGGGAAACTTTGCCCCTCCTGGTAGGAATGTATATCCCATACGTCACTAGCTCATGGACTCTTGCTAATATGAAAGAAATTAATTTATCAGGTAGGTTCTTACATAAATTATGTTTTTAGTAACAAAAGATGGTTAAATGTTACACAGTGCAAAATTATAAAAACAGAAGACTAAGACTAAGAATAAAAGCAAAAATATAGTTCTTGAAAATAAAATTTGATATAAACTAAACACAATACCTACATCTTTGCACATATCTCTAAGTTTATGGGAAATCCCTTCATATGTTGTTCACATGTAGTCCCAGTCAAGTTCTAGTAAAATTCTCTTTTCCTTATTACTATATCTCAATCTTCCTTTGTCTTGTCAAAAACCTAGCCCATTTGTTAGTACTGTTAGATAAGGAATTTAAAAAAGTAATTAAGACTCCAGACATCAGGAGGTGGAGGGGTATTTAGTTCAAGGCAGGCTAGGAGACAAACAGATCAAGTTAACCCTGGCATATAAGAGAGACCACACCACCTCTGCTGGGTGGCTAGTCCAGGTATTAACTACTCATGAGCGTATCATGACACATATAAGAGTCACACAAACTGAAGTATATATGTTTGTGAGAGTTGACTTTAGTGAATTTTTTGCACACTAGCTTTTATGCCTTTAATGGGAGCTTACAATACAGTAATTTGTATGTCTCAATAGTAGTTTATTTTGCCCCATCGGCATAGAGCATATAGACATGCTCTTAGTAGTACAGTAATATCGGTAAGGTGACAGGCATACTCCTAGCATTTCAGAGATGTTTTATAAAGATTGCACCAGCTTACTACGTGGCTAATTTCCTTCCTAATATAGGCAGGGTCCACGGCTTCATTTCTTACTGTTGGGAAATACAACATCTGGCCACCAGGAGGAGGCAAAGACACCCAAGCCAAAGGCTTAAATATCGCTCCCACTTCCTCATTACCCCAGTCATTATTTGCCTTTCATCCCAGTAGGAGGTGGCAGAGAAGTGTCAGAAGATTCAGAGAGTCCTGAAAAAGGGTATCTGCCCTTTGAGATGTGACTAGAGTTTTAAGTAGTCAACCTCTCAGTGAGAGTATTGATGAAAGTTAGTCTGGAGATGCAGGGAAAGTGTTTCTGCGAAACCATCCAGACTACTGCTAACAGCTCCTAAGCAATCAGTGTTGACGAGTTTTGCTGCCTGCTTTCTCTCACTCAAGTCCATGTCTGGAGCGCTGCTATAAGACTGTCACACTTGAGTTTGTGTTCTGTTCCACAGCATGGATCCTGGAGGTAAGATTGTTTAAATGTTTACACATAAAACTCTGTCACAGTGTTGCTCCTTTATACCTTGATAGGATCCAGGGTTAATATCCTCTGAAGGGGGTTTATTGAACAGTTTGGGTTAATTAATTGTTAGGGCGAGGTAATGCACTGAGGGCCCCAGCCATTGGGAGTATAAAGGTGCAGTTTTCTATAATAAAAAAAAAAACATTTTTATTTGTGTCCTTTTGTGAGTATAACCTGAGCTATGGAGGACTCTGACATGTTAGAAGGTACTCTTTCTGTACTAAATCATACCTGTTTATTTTGTGAGGAGGCAGTGGTTTTCCTGCCCACTCAATTATGTTCCACATGCCTTAACACCATTCTAAAGTCTAAGAAGGAAGACAAACCTGCTAAGGCTCTTAGTCCCTCTGAGCCGTCTACCTCTCAGGACTCAGCGTCCCATGAGATTACTACCCTTGCTACATTATACACTCCACATGCAGTGCCCTGTAGCCCATCTAGTCCTCCATCCGGAGGAGGCCTTCTTCCTGCGGACTTTGCTGCACAGGTACTAACAGCGGTGTCTGCGTCCCTCAGTGCATTACCTCGCCCTAACAAATGCAAGAGAAAGGTTAAACATAGCTCTCCTGAGTCATCTAAATATTTATCGGATTTTCCTATTATGTCCCAGTTATCCGATGAGTTAACCTCTGTAGCTTCAGAGGGTGAACTCTCTGGGTCGGAGTCCTTGGCGTCTAAGCCTCCTGCTGCGGAGGAACCGTCCTTTAGATTTAAAATTGATCACTTGCATTTTTTATTAAAGGAGGGTCTGTCTACGTTGGAGGTTCCAGAGGCTGCGCTAAAGAACCCATGATACCTAAAGTAGACAGAGTTTACGAAGACAGGAAAGTTCCTTTGACTTTTCCTGTGCCGGTTAAGATGGCGAACATTATTGAGAACGAATAGGAAAGAAATGGTTCCTCCTTTTCCCCCTCGCCTACTTTTAAAAAGTTGTTCCCGGTCCTGGACTCTCAACTGGATTCGTGGGGCTCCATTCCTAAGGTGAATGGTGCAATCTCTACGCTTGCTAAACGTACTACTATACCTCTTGAGGATAGTTCTTCGTTCAGAAAGCCTATGGATAAGAAAATGGAAACCTTAAAGTCCAGACTCCTTTCTCTTCCCTTCAAGGGAAAGATTTTACTTGGTCCAGGCCTGGACTCCATTATTTCTATGATTATCGGAGGCAAGGGTGCCTTCCTACCGCAAGATAAAAAGAACAAGTTTAAGGGACAACAATATTCTAATTTTCATTCCTTTCGTTATGACAAATCCCAATGACAACAATCCTCCACGCCCAAACAATCCAAGAGTACTTGGAAGCCGGCTCAGTCCTGGAACAAATCCAAGCCGAATAAGAAGCCGGCCGGAAACAAATCAGCATGAAGTGGCGGCCCCCAATCCGGGATCTGATCGTGTAGGGGGCAGACTGTCTTTTTTTTTCTTTTCCAGACCCCTGGTTCAAGGAAGTACAGGGTCTCTGGGTCCTAGAGGTGGTATCTCAGGGATCCGCCAAGGGGTAGATTCCTTCTCTCAAATCTGTTTACCAGACCAGAAAAGAGGAATGCCTTTCTAGGGTGGGTTCGGGATCTATCCTCCTTAAGAGTTGTTGTCCTGGTGCCTATCGAAGAAAGAGGTTTGGGGTTTTATTCAAACCTTTTCATGGTCCCAAAGAAGGAGGGAACTTACCGCACAATTCTGGCCCTAAAGTGCTTAAACAAATTTCTCATGGTCCCTTCCTTTAAGATGGAGACGATAAGGTCCATCCTTCCTTTAATTCATGAAGGCCAGTTTATGACCACTATAGCTCTGAAGGATGCTTACCTTCATGTTCCAATCTACAGGGAACACTTTCAGTTCCTGAGGTTTGCATTCCTGTACCAGCACTTCCAGTTCATTCTGTTTGGCCTAGCTACTGCTCCACGAATCTTTACAAAGGTTCTGGGGGCTCTTCTAACCGTTGCCAGAAATCAGGGTATTGCAGTAGCCCCATACTTGGACGATATTCTGGTGCAAGCACCATCCTTTTGTCTTGTGGAAGAATTCTCAGAGTCCCTTCCCAATCTTCTTCGATCATATGGATGGAAGATAAACTTAGAAAAGAGTTCTCTTATCCCAAGTACCAGGGTGGAATTCCTGGGTACTATATAGACTCCATATCCATGAGGATATTTCTAACAGACCAGAGACATTGCAAGATAACTTTGGCATGTCTTGCCCTCCGGACCAACCTTGAGTCCCTCTGTGGCTTAGTGTATGGAGATGATTGGTCTTATGGTGTCCTGCATGGACATCATTCCTTTTGCCAGGTTCGTCTCAGACCTTTACAACTGTGCATGCTGAGGCAGTGGAACGGCGATCATTCAGATCTGTCTCAACAGATTGTATTAGACAACTGGTCGAGAGAATCACTCTCTTGGTGGCTCCATCCAGATCTGTCCCAAGGGACATGCTTAAGACCATCCTGGGAAATTATGACTACGGACACAAGCCTATCCGGATGGGGAGCTGTTTGGGGTGCCAGAAAGGCACAGGGGTTGTATATTTAGGAGTCGTCCTCTCTCCCAATCAATATTTTGGAATTAAGGGGAATCTTCAATGCCTTGAAGGCTTGGCCACTTCTGGGTTCGTCCCAGTTTATCAGATTTCAATCAGACAATATAACCTCAGTTGCTTACATCAACCATCAGGGGGGAAACGAGAAGTTCCTTGGCGATGAAGGAAGTATCTCAGATTCTGGAGTGGGCAGAGGCCCACAGCTGTTCGCTGCCAGCGATACACATTCCGGGTATGGACAACTGGGAGGCGGATTTTCTCAGCAGGCAATTCTTCCATCCAGGGAAATGGTCTCTCCATCCCGAAGCGTTTTCAGAGATATGCACCCTGTGGGAGACGCCGTAGATCTCAAGGCGTCCCGTCTCAATACCAAGCTACCCAGGTACGGGTTGAGGTAGAGGGATCCCCAAGCAGATCTTATAGATGCACTAGCAGTGCCCTGGAAGTTTGAACTCATATATATTTGTCCTCCATTACCGCTTCTTCCTCAAGTGGTGGCCCGCATCAAGCAGGAGCGGGTATCGGTAATCCTGATTGCTTCATCGTGGCCATGTAGGATGTGGTTCGCCGATCTAGTGTGGATGTCCTCATCTATTACGTTGGAGTTACCTTGCCGCAGAGACCTGCTGATACAAGGCTGACTGCGTGGAGATTGAATGCTTAGTCTTAGCCAAGAGACATTTCTCTGAGAGTGTCATTGATACTCTTATTCGAGCTCGTAAACCAGTTACTCTGCGTATCTACCACAAGGTGTGGAGGACCTACTTATTCTGGTGTGAAGAGCGTGGTTTTTCCTGGAACAGAGTTAAGGTTGCCAGGATCTTATCTTTTCTCCAGGATGGGCTGGAGAAGGGCCTCTCTGCTAGTTTCCTCACATTTCGGCCCTGTCGGTTTTATTTGACCTTTTTTTTTAAGGCTCTGATTAGGAACAGACCTGTTTATAGATCTGGGGCTCCTCCTTGGAGCCTAAATCTTGTTCTTTGGGTTTTGCAACAGGTTCCATTTGATCCTCTGCATTCTGTTGACATTAAATTATCTTGGAAGGTTCTCTGTTTATTGGCTATTGCCTCTGCACGCAGAGTTTCTGAGATCTATGCTTTGCAATGTGAGCCCCCTTATCTGATTTTGTTATGGAAATAAGGCAGTTTTACGTACTAAATTAGGTTTGCTTCCTAAGGTTGTATCCGATCACAACATTTATCAGGAGATTGTAGTTCCTTCCTTGTGTCCTAAATGCTTACTTCACAATTTGGATGTGGTTCGCACCTTAAAGTTCTATCTTCAGGCTACTAAGGAGTTTAGACAGTCTTCCTCTTTGTTTGATGTCTCTTCGAGATAGCGGGACATCGTCGTCCTGAGAGGATAACGGCTCATTCCACTAGAGAAGTAGCTTCCTCTTGGGCCTTTAAGAAAGAGGCGTCTATGGATCAGATTTGTAAGGCGGCTACCTGGTCCTCCTTATATACTTTATAAAAAAAATTACAAGTTTGATGTTTTTGCTTCGGCTGAAGCAGCTTTCAGGAGAAAAGTTTTTTACAGACTGTGGTGCCCTCAGAATAGGGTCCGCCTCTTCCTTTTTGTTCCCTCCCGTTATTCATTCTGTGTCCTCTGGAGCTTGGGTATAGTTTTCATAACAGTAAGGAATAAAGCCATGGACTCAACCTATCTTAGGAAGGAAAACATAATTTATGCTTACCAGATCAATTCAGTCCTCGGCCCGCACCCGGTTTTTCTTGTCTATGGGCGGTCCCCTATTTATTTTTATTCTTCTGGCACCATTTATACCCTAATGTTTCTCCTACTTTTCATTGTTCCCTCAGCAGAATGACTAAGGTAATGAGGAAGTGGGAGGGATATTTAAGCCTTTGGCTGGGGTGTCTTTGCCTCCTCCTGGTGGCTAGGTGTTGTATTTCCCAACAGTAAGGAATGAAGCCGTGGACTCTCCCTATCCAGAAGGAAAGGAAGTTATCTGGTAAGCATAAATTGTTTTTCATAGCGCACTCCAAAGTCTCATGTCCTACTTGGAGTAGTGAACCTTAAACTCCGGTATTCTTTCTACAGTAAAGCACGCTACTGTGGTTCTTTTGGAATGCTTTGGCAGCACGGTACTTAACCCCTTAATGACCACAGCACTTTTCCATTTTCTGTCCGTTTGGGACCAAGGCTATTTTTACATTTCTGCGGTGTTTGTGTTTAGCTGTAATTTTCCCCTTACTCATTTAATGTACCCACACATATTATATACCGTTTTTCTCGCCATTAAATGGACTTTCAAAATACACCATTATTTTCATCATATCTTATAATTTACTATAAAAAAATTTATAAAATATGAGGAAAAAATTGAAAAAAACACACTTTTTCTAACTTTGACCCCCAAAATCTGTTATACATCTACAACCACCAAACAAAAACCATGCTAAATAGTTTCTAAATTTTGTCCTGAGTTTAGAAACACCCAATGTTTACATGTTCTTTGCTTTTTTTGCAAGTTATAGGGCCATAAATGCAAGTAGCACTTTGCTATTTCCAAACCACTTTTTTTCAAAATTAGCGCTAGTTACGTTGGGACACTGATATCTTTCAGGAATACCTGAATATCCATTGACATGTATATATTTTTTTTTAGAAGACATCCCAAAGTATTGATCTAGGCCCATTTTGGTATATTTCATGCCACCATTTCACCGCCAAATGCGATCAAATAAAAAAAATTGTTCACTTTTTCACAATTTTTTTCACAAACTTTAGGTTTCTCACTGAAATTATTTACAAAAAACTTATGCAATTATAGCATACATGGTTGTAAATGCTTCTTTGGGATCCCCTTTGTTCATAAATAGCAGACATATATGGCTTTGGTTTTGCTTTTTACTAATTAGAAGGCTGCTAAATGAGACTGCGCACCACACGTGTATTATGCCCAGCAGTGAAGGGGTTAATTAGGGAGCATGTAGGGAGCTTCTAGGGTTAATTTTAGCTTCAGTGTAGTGTAGTAGACAACCCCAAGTATTGATCTAGGCCCATTTTGGTATATTTCATGCCACCATTTCACCGCCAAATACAATCAAATTAAAAAAAAACGCTAAATTTTTCACAATTTTAGGTTTCTCACTGAAATTATTTACAAACAGCATGTGCAATTATGGCACAAATAGTTGTAAATGCTTCTCTGGGATCCCCTTTGTTCAGAAATAGCAGACATATATGACTTTGGCGTTGCTTTTTGGTAATTAGAAGGCCGCTAAGTGCTGCTGCGCATCACACATGTATTATGGCTAGCAGTTAAGGGGTTAATTAGGTAGTTTGTAGGGAGCTTGCGGGGTTAATTTTAGCTTTAGTGTAGAGATCAGCCTCCCACCTGACACATCAGACCCCCTGATATCTCCCAAACAGCTCCCTTCCCTCCCCCACCCCACAATTGTCCCGCCATCTTAAGTACTGGCAGAAAGTCTGCCAGTACTAAAATAAAAGTTTAAAAAAAAAAAAAATACATCTTTAGCATATTTACATATGCTACTTTGTAGGATCCCCCTTAGCCCCCAACCTCCCTGATCCCCCCCCAAAACAGCTCTCTAACCCCCCCCCCTGCCTTATTGGGGGCCATCTTGGGTACTGGCAGCTGTCTGCCAGTACCCAGTTAACAATATTTTTTTATCTTTTTTATTTAATTTTTTAACAGTTTTCTGTAGTGTAGCTTCTCCACGACCAACCCCTACCCCCACCCCCTCCCAGATCCCTTAGATTACTTTTTGGGGGCATTTATTCCCCCTCTTCCTCCCACTTATTACATAATTATTTCTGTAGTGTAAGCGGTCCCCACCCGCTCCCTCCCGTGCACGCGCCCGCCTGCCGATCCCCCGTGCACGCGCGTGTGTCTGTGCGCGCCCCTGACTCTCCCGCCCCCCTCTGTGACTCTGAATCCATCGATGGCCGCCCACCCGCCTCCCACTGCAGCTCCCACCCACCAACGATTGCGGCCATCGATGTCCGGTGTAGAGAGGGCCACAGAGTGGCTCTCTCTGCACCGGAGGGGTGCAGATTGTTATTGCAGGATGCCTCGATATTGAGGCATCCTGCAATAACCGGAAAGCAGCTGGAAGCGATGAGGATCGCTTCCAGCTGCTTTCCAAACGGAGGACGTACGCCATACGTCCTCAGGCGTTAACTGCCTTTTTTCTGAGGACGTATGGCGTACGTCCTCGGTCATTAAGGGGTTAAACTTTTTTTGCCTGCCTTCTCAGTGGTAGCTCTGCTGCTGCTGATAGAGTTCAATTAACACAATTTCCTATCTCCTATGCTGGCATATCTTTATCTTGTCTGGAGGTAAGATTTCCAAGTAGTTTTCAAGAGGTTTGTTTTTTATTATTATTGTTATTTTTCACAACTAGATTATATTCTTGTTAAACTGTTAAAATTTGCTATCTGTTATTCACTGAGTTTGTGCAGTCTTTCAATACTTCTTACCACTCTGATTCTCTGATTTTTACTTTTCCTGAATTATTTGTTTTTTCTATATACAGTTCAGAAATATTTGTGGTTTATTTACTAATATTATTTATTTTATCCAGAAAAGCGCAAGGAGTTTGGCCTCCTAAGGTGAGGTGAACTTCAGGGCTCTTCAGAGCTGGCCTCTTCTGAAGACACTTACCTCTCTTAAATTCTAAAATGAGCATAAAACAATTGCATAATTTCATTGATACATATTCCAGGTATGAACTGGAAAGCGAATTATCTCCGTCAACAATTCCTTCATCCAAGGGAATGGTCGCTTCATCTAGATATCTTCAATTAGTCAAGAAATTGGGTCTTCCGGAGAGAGACCTGATGGCTTATCATCTAAACAAGCTGCTTGCTTCCCAGATGTTTTGCGAGATCCAGGGATCCACAGGTGGAGTTTGTGGATTTTCTAGCAGCTCCTTGGTCTCGTTATCTAACATACCTTTATTCCTCCAACTATTCTGCTTTCAAGAGTAATAGCTTGAATCAAGCAAGAGCTATTCTGATTGCTCAAGCGTGGTTTTACAGAACTTGTTTTGCGGATTTGGTACAGATGTTAAGCTTTTCCTCCTTGGTCTCTTCTTCTACTTCACAACCTCACTCTACCAGATTAGTTTCTACTTTCTGGGCATATAAAAATGTGGCTTCTGTTGAACAGATTTGCAAGGCCGGCGAGATGGTCATCCCTACATACTTTTACTAAATTCTACCACTTCGATGTTTTAGCTTCTTCAGAAGAAGCGTGTGGTAGGAAAATTTGAGGTGGAGAGTCCACAAGGCCTGCCCTATTTATTTAATTTTAATTGTTCATTTTGGTTAGCATCAGTTTGTTTTGCATCTCATTTCCCTATTCTGTATTTCCTACCTTTTTTACTTCTTACTTGGCTATATGTATGAATGGCCAGTAAGGTGGGAGAGTAGAATACTCTTTGGAGTATTTGGGAATCTTTGCTGCCTCCTAGTGGCCAGGAGTTGAATCCCAGGTGTAATGGACTCTCACCACCTCAGATGAGCATACACTGTGTATATGTGTGTGTGTATATATATATATATATATATATATATATATATATATATATATATATATATATATATATATATATATATATATATATATATATATAAAACAAAAAAGATTGATGTGGTAAGGACAGAAGCCCCTAAATCACCCTATGGCGCTACTATACAGAAATTAGAATGCCCAGATGGTCTCACAGGGCACCTCTATACACCACCCTAGCTGTGGGTGACTTGCAGCCAAATCCTAAAATGCAAAGGAGTCCCTTCACACCTCTTATACAGTACAAAATGAAAATCAAAGGATGCAGGATAGCGCAGGTGAAACGGCCAGTTATACCCAGAGCAGTAACACAAAAGGCACAATAAAATAATAATTTTTATCTACCTCTGGGACTGTGTTCTTTACCTCATACATATATTTTATATATTTTGTATTTTGTATTTTTATTTTATTGTGCCTTTTGTGTTACTGCTCTGGGTATAACTGGCCGCAGACTTATACTCTTTATGATATTATATCGTCATTAATTTAGATCTGTGTATACTAGCTGTTTTACCTGCGCTATCCTGCATCCTTTGATTTATTTATATATATATATATATATATATATATATATATATATATTAAATACATATTAAATACATAATAAAAAGGAAACCTTTTCTTGGAAGTGTTCCTCTATAAATTTGTGAAAATGCAATATTTTATATTAATAAATCAGTTATGCAAAGTGATACCCTAATTTTATTTCCATGTCTGGTTTGCTTGATTTTAGGTTCAATCCTCTGACATCATTTTTAAATAGCTCCTATTTGCTTACTGTATACTTGAAGTAAGGCTATTAGGAGAATACAGTATGCTGTATATTATAAAGGGAAGGAGTGCTGAAGTTATGTAGGATGTTTCTGCCGACACCAAGTGGCTTTTAGTGTTTAACAATGGATTAATATTTTATAGCACTTGATTTTAAAAAAAAAATCTTGTTCTTTTTCTTAAAATGTTGTTCTTCTTTTTCAAGGCGTCTTCAAGAAGAGCAACTGCGCACATCCTCTTTGCCTGCAATCCCAAATCCATTTCCAGAGCTTTGCACTCCAGCAGGTTCACCAGTTCTGGCATCTGGTTCCTTACCTCAAAATGAGCCCACCGCAAAGAAAAGTGTAAGTATTTGACTTCAAGCATACATTTCTTCTGTTAAGTGTGATCAGTCCACGGGTCATCATTACTTGTGGGATATTAACTGCTCCCCTACAGGAAGTGCAAGAGGATTCACCCAGCAGAGTTGCTACATAGCTCCTCCCCTCTACGTCACCCCCAGTCATTCTCTTGCACCCAACGACTAGATAGGATGTGTGAGAGGACTATGGTGATATATTTAGTTTTTATATCTTCAATCAAAAGTTTGTTATTTTATAATAGCACCGGAGTGTGTTATTCCTTCTCTGGTAGAATTTGAAGAAGAATCTACCTGAGTTTTTCTATGATTTTAGCCGGAGTAGTTAAGATCATATTGCTGTTTCTCGGCCATCTGAGGAGTGAGGTAAACTTCAGATCAGGGGACAGCAGGCAGATTAATCTGCAAAGAGGTATGTAGCAGTTTATTATTTTCTGACATGGAATTGATGAGAAAATCCTGCCATACCGTTATAATGTAAACTCAGCCTTGAATGCAGTAGATGTAGCTGATATCAGGCTGTCATGTATGTATATTTTACACTTCAGTTTTCTGGGAAATGGTACTTCTCTGGCTTTTAAACTGTATACATAGACTTAACCTATTTTGCAGGGACTTGCAATAGGTTTTAAATGACAATTAATTATTGAGGTAAAACGTTTTTTTGCTGGCATGTAAAAACGTTTTTTTCTCTGAGGTACTGAGTGAAAAAATGTTTTGGGCACTTTTTTTCCACTTGGCAATAGTTTTGATTTAAATTAGAGCAGTTTACTGATCTCTCTCACTGTTATGTGTGAGGGGGAGGGGCCATTTTGGTGCTTTCACTATGCATCAGAAAAACTCAGTCAGAGATTCATTTTCTTCCTGCATGTTCCGGTTCATCTCTACAGAGTTCAGGGATCTCAAGAGTCTTTTTTGAGGGAAGTAATCTTTGAAGCAGAGCTGTGCTGATTGTATTGACTGTGATATAAAAAACGTTTATTTGTGTGTTTTTTTTCTGCTGCCTGGGTTAGTTATCATTTGCTGAGGGGAACAATCCTTTGCTAAAACTGTATATTCTGACAAAGATTGATGCTATAACTTAATTATTTTATCTGTTATAATATTTTCTGTGCTTCTTAAAGGCACAGTTCGTTTTCATATTATTTGTAAATTACTTTGAAAAGTATTTCCAAGTTGCTGTTTATTTGCTAGTGTGTTAAACATGTCTGATTCAGAGGAATATCTCTGTGCTATATGTGTTAATGCCAAAGTGGAGCCCAATAGAAATTTATGTACTAAATGTATTGATGCTACTTTAAAAAATAGTCAATCTGTACAAATTGAACATATTTCACCAAACAACGAGGGGAGAGTTATGCCGACTAACTCGCCTCACGTGTCAGTACCTGCATCTCCCGCTCAGGAGGTGCGTGATATTGTAGCGCCGAGTGCATCTGGGCGGCCATTACAAATCACATTACAAGATATGGCTACTGTTATGACTGAAGTTTTGGCTAAACTACCAGAACTAAGAGGTAAACGTGATCACTCTGGGATGAGAACAGAGTGCGCTGATAATGCAAGGGCCATGTCTGATACTGCGTCACAGTTTGCAGAACGTGAAGACGGAGAGCTTCATTCTGTGGGTGACGGTTCTGATCCAAATAAACTGGACTCAGACATTTCAAATTTTAAATTTAAGCTTGAGAACCTCCGTGTGTTACTAGGGGAGGTATTAGCGGCTCTGAATGATTGTAACACAGTTGCAATCCCAGAAAAAATGTGTAGGTTGGATAAATATTTTGCGGTACCGACGAGTACTGACGTTTTTCCTATACCTAAGAGACTTACTGACATTGTTACTAAGGAGTGGGATAGACCCGGTGTGCCTTTCTCACCCCCTCCTATATTCAGAAAAATGTTTCCAATAGACGCCGCCACACGGGACTTATGGCAAATGGTCCCTAAGGTGGAGGGAGCAGTTTCTACTTTAGCTAAGCGTACCACTATCCCAGTGGAGGATAGCTGTGCTTTTTCAGATCCAATGGATAAAAAATTAGAGGGTTACCTTAAGAAAATGTTTGTTCAACAAGGGTTTATATTGCAACCTCTTGCATGTATTGCGCCTGTCACGGCTGCAGCAGCATTTTGGTTTGAGTCTCTGGAAGAGACACTTCAATCATCCACACTAGATGACATCACACACAAACTTAAATTCCTTAAGTTAGCTAATTCATTTATTTCAGATGCCGTAGTACATTTAACTAAACTTGCGGCTAAAAATTCAGGATTCGCCATTCAGGCACGCAGAGCTCTGTGGCTAAAATCCTGGTCAGCTGATGTTACGTCTAAATCTAAATTGCTTAATATTCCTTTCAAAGGGCAGACCTTATTCGGGCCCGGCTTGAAAGAGATTATTGATGACATTACAGGAGGTAAAGGTCATGCCCTGCCTCAGGACAAGGCCAAAGCCAAGGCTAGACAGTCCAATTTTCGTTCCTTTCGTAATTTCAAAGCAGGAGCAGCATCAACTTCCTCTGCACCAAAACAGGAAGGAGCTGTTGCTCGCTACAGACAAGGCTGGAAACCTAACCAGTCCTGGAACAGGGGCAAACAGGCCAGAAAACCTGCTGCTGCCCCTAAGACAGCATGAATTGAGGGCCCCCGATCCGGGACCGGATCTAGTGGGGGGCAGACTTTCCCTCTTCGCCCAGGCTTGGGCAAGAGATGTTCAGGATCCCTGGGCGTTAGAGATCATATCTCAGGGATACCTTCTGGACTTCAAATCCTCTCCCCCAAGAGGGAGATTTCATCTGTCAAGGTTGTCAACAAACCTAACAAAGAAGGAAGCGTTTCTACGCTGCGTACAAGATCTTTTATTAATGGGAGTGATCCATCCAGTTCCGCGGTTGGAACAAGGACAAGGGTTTTACTCAAATCTGTTTGTAGTTCCCAAAAAAGAGGGAACCTTCAGGCCAATCTTGGATTTAAAGATCCTAAACAAATTCCTAAGAGTTCCATCGTTCAAGATGGAAACTATTCGAACAATTTTGCCCATGATCCAAGAGTGTCAGTATTTGACCACAGTGGATTTAAAGGATGCTTACCTTCACATACCGATTCACAGAAGTCATTACCGGTATCTAAGGTTTGCCTTTTTAGACAGGCATTACCAGTTTGTAGCTCTTCCATTCGGACTGGCTACGGCTCCAAGAATCTTCACAAAGGTTCTGGGCACTCTTCTGGCGGTACTAAGACCGCAAGGAATTTCAGTAGCTCCGTACTTAGACGACATACTGATACAAGCTTCAAGCTTTCAAACTGCCAAATCTCATACAGAGATAGTACTGGCATTTCTAAGGTCGCATGGATGGAAAGTGAACGAAGAGAAAAGTTCTCTCTTTCCACTCACAAGAGTTCCCTTCCTGGGGACTCTGATAGATTCTGTAGAAATGAAGATTTACCTGACAGAGGACAGGTTAACAAAACTTCAAAATGCATGCCGTGTCCTTCATTCCATTCAAGAGACCAGAAATTCTCTTCTATGGTGGCTTTATCGGCCACATCTGTCCAGGGGAATGCCATTCAGCAGGCCAGACTGGTCAATTGTAACAACAGACGCCAGCCTACTAGGTTGGGGCGCTGTCTGGAATTCTCTGAAGGCTCAGGGACTATGGAATCAGGAGGAGAGTCTTCTTCCAATAAACATTCTGGAATTGAGAGCAGTCCTCAATGCTCTTCTGGCTTGGCCCCAGTTAGCAACTCGGGGGTTCATCAGGTTCCAGTCGGACAACATCACGACTGTAGCTTATATCAACCATCAGGGAGGGACAAGAAGCTCCCTAGCAATGATGGAAGTATCGAAGATAATTCGCTGGGCAGAGTCTCACTCTTGCCACCTGTCTGCAATCCACATCCCGGGAGTGGAGAACTGGGAGGCGGATTTCTTAAGTCGTCAGACTTTTCATCCGGGGGAGTGGGAATTTCATTCAGAGGTCTTTGCCCAAATACTTCGACGTTGGGGCAAACCAGAGATAGATCTCATGGCGTCTCGACAGAACGCCAAGCTTCCGCGCTACGGGTCCAGATCCAGGGATCCGGGAGCGGTCCTGATAGATGCCTTGACAGCACCATGGACCTTCAGGATGGCTTATGTGTTTCCACCTTTCCCGATGCTTCCTCGATTGATTGCCAGAATCAAACAGGAGAAAGCATCAGTGATTCTAATAGCGCCTGCATGGCCACGCAGGACTTGGTATACAGATCTGGTGGACATGTCATTCTGTCCACCTTGGTCGTTACCTCTGAAACAGGACCTTCTGATTCAGGGTCCTTTCAAACATCAAAATCTAACTTCTCTGAAGCTGACTGCTTGGAAATTGAACGCTTGATCTTATCAAAGCGTGGTTTTTCTGAGTCAGTTATTGATACCTTAATACAGGCTAGGAAGCCTGTTACCAGAAAGATTTACCATAAAATATGGCGTAAATACCTATATTGGTGCGAATCCAAAGGTTACTCTTGGAGTAAGGTTAGGATTCCTAGGATATTGTCTTTTCTACAAGAAGGTTTAGAAAAGGGGTTATCCGCTAGTTCCTTAAAGGGACAGATCTCAGCTCTGTCCATTCTGTTACACAAGCGTCTGTCAGAAGTTCCAGACGTTCAGGCTTTTTGTCAGGCTTTGGCCAGGATTAAACCTGTGTTTAAAGCTGTGGCTCCACCATGGAGTTTAAACCTTGTTCTTAACGTTTTACAGGGTGTTCCGTTTGAACCCCTTCATTCCATTGATATAAAGTTGTTATCTTGGAAAGTTCTATTTTTAATGGCTATTTCCTCGGCTCGAAGAGTCTCTGAGTTATCAGCCTTACATTGTGATTCTCCTTATTTGATTTTTCACTCGGATAAGGTAGTTCTGCGTACTAAGCCTGGGTTCTTACCTAAGGTAGTCACTAACAGGAATATCAATCAGGAGATTGTTGTTCCATCCTTGTGCCCAAATCCTTCTTCGAGGAAGGAACGTCTTTTGCACAATCTGGATGTAGTTCGTGCCCTTAAATTTTATTTACAGGCAACTAAAGATTTTCGACAAACGTCTTCCCTGTTTGTCGTTTACTCTGGTCAGAGGAGAGGTCAAAAAGCTTCTGCTACCTCTCTCTCTTTTTGGCTATGTAGCATAATTCGTTTAGCTTATGAGACTGCTGGACAGCAGCCTCCTGAAAGAATTACAGCTCATTCCACTAGAGCTGTGGCTTCCACTTGGGCCTTTAAGAATGAGGCCTCTGTTGAACAGATTTGCAAGGCTGCAACTTGGTCTTCGCTTCATACTTTTTCCAAATTTTACAAATTTGACACTTTTGCTTCCTCGGAGGCTATTTTTGGGAGAAAGGTTCTTCAGGCAGTGGTTCCTTCTGTATAAAGAGCCTGCCTATCCCTCCCGTCATCCGTGTACTTTTGCTTTGGTATTGGTATCCCACAAGTAATGATGACCCGTGGACTGATCACACTTAACAGAAGAAAACATAATTTATGCTTACCTGATAAATTCCTTTCTTCTGTAGTGTGATCAGTCCACGGCCCGCCCTGTTTTTTAAGGCAGGTAAATATTTTTTAATTTATACTCCAGTCACCACTACACCCTTGGCTTCTCCTTTCTCGTTGGTCCTTGGTCGAATGACTGGAGGTGACGTAGAGGGGAGGAGCTATGTAGCAACTCTGCTGGGTGAATCCTCTTGCACTTCCTGTAGGGGAGCAGTTAATATCCCACAAGTAATGATGACCCGTGGACTGATCACACTACAGAAGAAAGGAATTTATCAGGTAAGCATAAATTATGTTTTTTTAAAACACCTTGAAAAGAATTGATGCTCGGCAATTTACACAAGATGAAAACCTTAAGGGGACATGAATCCCAACATTTTTTTTTCAAGTAGAACTTGCTATTTTAAACATGAAACATGTACTTCTCAAGTTTACTTCATTTTCTTGGTATCCTTTGTAAAAGGAGCAACAATGCACTACTGGGAGATAGCTGAACATAACTGATGAGGCATATACAGTATGTGCAGCCAACATTCAGCAGCTAGCACCCAGTAGTGTATTGCTGCTGCTAAGCCTACCTAGGTATGCTTTACAACAAAGGATTCTGAGATTAAAGTATATTAAATAAAACAAGAAACTTGGAAAGTGGTTTAATATTGCATGGTCTATCTGAATCATAAAATTCTTAACTTTCCCTATAAAGGTAGTAGTTTATCGAGGCTGGCCTTTTTATGATCCTTCTAGGTTGATGTCCATGCTTCTAGATAAACAATGTTCTTACAGTAAACATTACTTACAGGACTTAAAATACAGACTGAAATACCCATTCAATGTTTCTTAAAAGTATTTTATATTTCGATACAATCTCCTGTTATTTAACACCGAAAATTGTGGTTTTCTGTAGACTGTAATCTCTTCAGAGCAGGGCCCTCTTCCCCTGTACTAGTTTCAGGTGGTTAGAGTCCACGAGCCATTACTCCTGGAAACCTCTCCCACTTCACCAGTATCTGTCTTGAATGAAGATGTGTATATTTATTATATTTTTTAGATCTACATAGCCTTGGGGCAGTTATGTTTTTTTGTGGCTGGTTTATTTTCCCCTTAAAAATGTTTATTCTCTGCGTCCGTTTTTTTTTCTTCTTTCTGCAATGCACGCAGAACTGAAGGCCGGCGTGTGTCAACTTGCATGAAAATGCAGAAGAGTAAAAAATATACTATATATATATATATATATATATATATATATATATACATACTGTATATTTTTTACTCTTCTGCATTTTCACGCAAGTTGACACACGCCGGCCTTCAGTTCTGCGTGTTTCGCCTTGCTTTGGCGTGATAGTGTGCATACTTTATGGCCCTCTTTTTTTTTTCTATTATATATGATGTAAGTGTGCTGCCTGGAAGCTGCCAGCATCGGAGTTCCTCTGGTTTTATCTGGAAACAAATAGAATGTAAAATTCTAAATCCTCTGATTGCAATGCTGCAAAGCTATATACCAGGCCAATCTATATGCGTTTGGCCCTCCGATCCAGAGGCTCAGGTAGGGGGTAAGTTACGCCTCTTTCTGGAAGCTTAGTTTTAGTAATGTAGTCTCGAGGATATTTGAATAGGTTTCAGATTGAGGCCTCCCAAGGGAAGGTTTTTTTTCTATCCAATGTTCATAGAAACCCTAAAAAAGGCTCAGGTAGATGGGAACTCCAACCTATTCATTGTTCCAAGGAAGGAAGGAGGGAACTTTCAGGTCATTTCTGATCTAGAAGCTCTTAAAGAGACAGTCAACTCAAAAATGTTTTATTGTAAAAAAGTATAGATAATCCCTTTATTACCCATTCCCCAGTTTTGCACAGCCAACATGGTTATATTAATATACTTTAAACCTCTGGTTACCTTGTATCTAAGCCTCTTGACAGCCCCCTGATCACATGTTTTTTTTAATTTATTATCTATTGACATGAATTTTAGCTGTGTTGTGCAGAACCCACATGCGTGAGCACTGTGTTATCTATATGGTTCACATGAACTAGTAGTCTCCTGTTGTGAAAAACAAATAAAGCATGTGATTAAGAGGCTGTCTATAGTGGCTTAGAAAGAGGCACATATTTAGAGGTTTGAATGTTATAAAAGTATATTAATATAACAATGTTGGCAGGGGAGTGGGTAGTAAAGGCGTTATCTAACTTTTTAAACAATAGAAACTTGTTAAAGGGAAAGTAAACACTAAAGTTATTAAAGTTCCTTTTTTTTTAAAATGGAAACTATTCAGACTATTCTGCGAGGTCAGTTTGTACACAATAGATTTTAAGGATGCTTACCTTTGTTATTTCATAGAACATCATCTGTTTCTGAGGTTTGCTTTCTTTCTAATGATAGTGAGAGTCCACAATCCGTACTCAGTTACTCAGTTTCTGACTTTCTTTCATCATGGAGAAAACTGGGATGACTGAGACTGCTCCTATGTTTGCAGGGATCACTATTTCTATGGCTATCTCCTCTGATAACAAATGTTTATCATGTAAGGAGGTGATTGTATGCCTCCTGCTCAGTTATGCAATGCATGCTTAAAGGGAAACTGAACCCAAAATGTTTCTTTCGAGATTCAGATAGAGCATGCAATTTTAAGCAACTTTCTAATTTACTCCTATTATCACTTTCTCTTCATTCTCTTGCTATCTTTATTTAAAAAAGAAAGCATCTAAGCTATTTTTGGTTCAGACCCTGTACAGCACTTGTTTATTGGTCGATTAAATTAATCCACCAATCAGCAAGAACAACCCAGGTTGTTCACCAAAAATAGGCCGGCATCTAAACTTACATTCTTGCTTTTCAAATAGATACCAAGAGAATTAAGACAATTTGATAATAGGCGTAAATTACAAAGTTGCTTAAAATTGCATGCTCTATATTAATCACAAAAGAAAAAAAACTGGGTTCAGTGTCCCTTTAACTGTTTTGCAGTCTCATTCATCATCCCACAGTACTCAAGGTACTTCTAGCATAACAGCTATACATTCTAATCAGGATAAATCAGAGGGGGTTAAAACATTTTTGAAAATTGCAGTTTCTAATGCTTTGGAATCTTTGCCACCACCAAGTAAGCATAAGGTTAAGCATTGTGTTTCAGTAACTATTGTCACTACTTCTATTTCTGCAAAATTTGTTGTTCAGTCTCCAGGATCTGACGGTTATCCTCTGCGTCAGAGGGTGAAGTATCTGCTGATGAATATTCTTTAGAGTCAGATAAAGAACATGAGGAGTTTACTTTTCAATTTAAAATGGAACATCTATGTGTTCTTTTAAAAGAAGTTTTGCAAACTCAACTTAGATCTCATTTTCAGACCTTGGTCTTCTTCACCACAGACTTTTCCCGTTCCTTCTTTGATTACTTAAATTATTACCAAGGAATGAGATGTCAGGGGTCCCATTTACTCCAGCAGCAACTTTTTAAATAGCTTTTTCCTTCCTAAGATAGGGAGAGTCCACAGCTTCTTTTCTTACTGTTGGGAAATACAACACCTGGCCACCAGGAGGAGGCAAAGACACCCTAGCCAAAGACTTAAATATCACTCCCACTTCCTCATTACCCCAGTCATTCTTTACCTTTCGTCACAATAAGAGGTTGCAGAGAAGTGGCAGAAGATTTGGAGAGTCCTGAAAAAGAGTATCTGCCCTTCGAGATAGGACTGGAGTTTTAAGTAGTTATGTCAACCTCAGTGAGAGTATTGATGAAAGTTAGTCTGGAGATGCAGGGAAAGTGTTTCTGCAAAACCATCCCGACTACTGCTAACAGCTCTTAAGCAATCAGTGTTAAAGGATTACTTTCGTTTAATATATACATACCAAATAATACAATATTCTATTAAATAATAATATATGAAAACTTACTGTACTTTATTTTAATAAAGACGAAGCATCCATACCTTTTTATTTTCTATAATTATTTTGCAGTAATGACGTAAGCATATCCAGCCCACCGTTTTCGCCATTATCTACATAACATCACTAACCAATTATATTGCGTGCCTATGCATATAATTATTGGCAGAATCGTCACTAATGCGCATGCGCATAAATTAGTCTCGATCGCGCATGCGCATTTCTGATCACTGAAGCCCAAATTACCTCCTCCTCACCTTATGTATCTGCAGATGGACGTTGGATGTGACGCTGCGCTAACTCGCGCATGCGCAGTATTTAACAAAGACGCCATGTTTCAACTGCAGTTGTCAGCACGGATTGGGAATCCGTAACGGCTGACTTAGAGGTAGGTTTGGAAATAATCAATATTTCCAATATTAATATTTTATAAACTAAACATATTTGGTAAAGAAGGTACTTTAGAAAAAGATATATTTATATGTATATTACGATTGTATTGTGATTTTCATTTCTGACTACAGTGTCCCTTTAAGCAATCAGTGTTGACCAGTTTCACTGCCTGCTTTCTCTCACTCAAGTCCATGTCAGGGGCGCTGCTATAAGACTGTCACACTTGAGAGGCTGTGTTCTGTTCCACAGCATGGATCCTGGAGGTAAGATTGTTCCAATTTTTTACACATAAAATGCTATAACATGGTCACAGTGTGGCTCCTTTATACCTTGATATTATCCAGGGTTACTATCCTCGGGGGGGGGGGGGGGGGGGGGGGTTATTGAACAGTTGGGGTTAATTAATCAGTGTATTAATTATTTACATGCTGCTTTGTGTGATTTTATTTCTTCTATAAGATACGACGAGTCCACGGATTCATCCTTGTGGGATATTATCCTCCTAACAGGAAGTGGCAAAGAGCACCACAGCAGAGCTGTCTATATAGCTCCTCCCTTGACTCCACCCCCCCCAGTCATTCTCTTTGCCTACACTAAGTAATAGGAAGGGTAAAGTGAAAGAGGTGATAAAAATATTCTGGAAAAGAGCGATATTCAACGCGCTTCAAGCGTGGCCTCAGCTGGCTTCGGCCAAATTTATAAGATTCCAGTCGGACAATATCACAACTGTAGCATATATCAATCATCAAGGGGGAACTAAGAGTTCTCTAGCGATGATAGAGGTTTCCAAAATAATTCAATGGGCAGAGACTCACTCTTGCCATCTATCAGCAATATATATCCCAGGAGTGGAGAACTGGGAAGCGGATTTTCTAAGTCGTCAGACTTTTCATCCGGGGGAGTGGGAACTCCATCCGGAGGTGTTTGCGAAATTGATTCATCAGTGGGGCACACTGGAATTGGATCTGATAGCATCTCCTCAGAATGCCAAACTTCCTTGTTACGGGTCCCGATCAAGGGATCCTCAAGCAGTACTGATAGATGCTCTAGCAGTACCGTGGTCGTTCAACCTGACTTATGCGTTTCCTCCTTTTCCTCTCCTACCTCGTCTGATTGCAAGAATCAAACAGGAGAGGGCTTCGGTAATATTGATAGCGCCTGCGTGGTCACGCAGGACTTGGTATGCAGACCTGGTGGTAATGTCATCTCTGCCACCGTGGAAACTGCCACTGAGACAGGACCTTCTCATTCAGGGTCTGTTCCAACATCCAAATCTAGTTTCTCTGCAGCTGACTGCCTGGAGATTGAACGCTTGATTCTATCTAAGCGGGGATTCTCTGAGTCGGTCATTGATACATTGATTCAGGCTCGGAAGCCTGTCACTAGGAAAATTTATCATAAGATATGGCGTAAATATCTTTATTGGTGCGAATCCAAAGGCTACTCATGGAGTAAGATCAGGATTCCTAGGATTTTGTCCTTTCTCCAAGAAGGATTGGAGAAGGGGTTATCAGCTAGTTCCTTAAAAGGACTGCTTTGTCAATCTTACTACACAAGCTTCTGGCAGATGTTCCAGACGTTCAGTCGTTTTGTCAGGCTTTGGTTAGAATTAAGCCTGTGTTTAAACCTGTTGCTCCGCCATGGAGTTTGAATTTAGTTCTTAATGTTCTTCAAGGGGTTCCGTTTGAACCCATGCATTCCATAGATATTACACTTCTATCTTGCAAAGTTCTGTTTTTAGTTGCTATCTCTTCTGCTCGAGTTTCTGAGCTATCTGCGTTACAATGCGACTCGCCTTATCTTATATTCCATTCTGATAAGGTGGTTTTGCGTACTAATCCTGGATTCCTTCCTGAGGTTGTTTCAAATAAGAATATTAATCAGGAAATTGTTGTTCCTTCTCTGTGTCCTAACCCTTCTTCTAAGAAGGAGCGTCTGTTACATAACTTGGACGTGGTTCGTGCCTTGAAGTTTTACTTGCAAGCGACCAAGGATTTCCGTCAAACATCTTCTCTGTTTGTTGTCTATTCTGGAAAGCGTAAAGGTCAAAAAGCTACGGCTACCTCTCTTTCTTTTTGGCTGAAAAGCATCATCTGTTTGGCATACAAGACTTCTGGACAGCAGCCTCCTGAAAAAATTGCAGCTCATTCTACTAGAGCGGTGGCTTCCACATGGGCTTTTAAAAATTATGCTTCTGTTGAATAGATTTGTAAGGCTGCGACTTATACCTTTTACCAATTTTACAAATTTGATACTTTTGCTTCTTCTGAGGCTATTTTTGGGAGAAAAGTTCTACAAGCAGTGGTGCCTTCCGTTTAAGGTCCCTGTCTTGTCCCTCCCTTCATCCGTGTCCTAAAGCTTTGGTATTGGTATCCCACAAGTAAGGATGAATACGTGGACTCGATACATCTTACAAGAGAAAACATAATTTATGCTTACCTGATAAATTTATTTCTCTTGTGGTGTATCCAGTCCACGGCCTGCCCTGTTTATTAAGACAGGCATATATATTTTTATTTTTAAACTTTCAGTCACCACTGCACCCTATAGTTTCTCCTTTTTCTTCATAGCCTTCGGTCGAATGACTGGGGGGTGGAGCTAAGGGGGGGTTATATTGACAGCTCTGCTGTGGGTGCTCTCTCTGCCACTTCCTGTAGGGGAGGAGAATACCCCACAAGTATGGATGAATCCGTGGACTCGATACATCACAAGAGAAATAAATTAATCAGGTAAGCATAAATTATGTTTTTTATTAAAGGAGGTCCTGTCTACATTGGAGGTTCCAGAGGCTGCGCTAAAGAACCCATGATACCTAAATTAGACAGAGTTTACGAAGACAGGAAAGTTCCTTTGACTTTTCCTGTGCCGGTTAAAATGGCAAACATTTTTAACAACAAATGGGAAAGAATTGAATCTTCCTTTCATCCTTGTCTACTTTTTAAAAAGTTGTTCCCAGTTGTTCAACTGGATTTGTGGGGCTCCATTCCTAAGGTGGATGGTGCTATCACTACGCTTACTAAACGTACTACTATACATCTTGAGGATAGTTCTTCGTTCAGAGAGCCGATGGAAAAGAAAATGGAAACCTTTCTGAGAAAGATGTTTCAACATACAGGATTTTTGTTTTAACCGGCGGCTGCAGTTGCCGCGGTCTCCCCTTGAGGATATTCAAGATAGAATTAAAGCTCTGAGAATTGCCAATTATTTTATCTGTGATGTGAACGTGCAAATTATTCTCCTGAATGCAAAGGCCTCGGGCTTTGCGGTTTTAGCCTGCCGGGCGCCCTGGTTGAAGTATTGGTCTGCAGATATGACTTCTAAGTCAAGACTCCTTTCTCTTACCTTCAAGGGAAAGATTTTATTTGGTCCAGGCCTGGGCTCCATTATTTCTACGGTTACCGGCAGCAGTGGTGCCTTTCTACCGCAAGATAAGAACATCAAGTCTAAGGGACGACAATCTTCTTATTTGTATTCCTTTTGTTCTGACAAATCCCAACAACAACAATCAAGAGAATCGCTCTCTTGGTGGCTCTGTCCAGATCTGTCCCGAGGGACGTGCTTCTTAAGACCATCCTGGGAGATTGTGACTGCGGATACAAGCCTTTCCGGATGGGGAGCTGTTTGGGGTGCCAGGAAGGCACAGTGGTTGTGGACTCAGGAGGAGGAGTCCTCCCTCCTGATCAATTTTAGAACTATGGCAATCTTCAAGCCACTTCTGGGTTCGTCCCAATTTTTCAGATTCCAATCAGACAATATAACCTCGGTGGCTTACATCAACCATCAGGGGGGAACGAGACGTTCCTTGGTGATGAAGGAAGTATCTCAGATTCTGGAGTGGGCAGAGGCTTACAGCTGTTCACTCCCAGCGATCCACATTCCGGGTGTGGACAACTGCGAGGCAGATTTTATCAGCAGGCAATCTTTCCACCCAGGGGAATGGTCTCTCCATCCCAAGGTGTTTGCAGAGATATGCAGCAAGTGGGGGACGCTGGAGATGGATCTCATGGCGTCCCGTCTCATTACCAATCCTGGTTGCTCCATCGTGGCCACGAAGAACTTGGGTCGCAGATCTAATGGGGATGTCCTCATCTCCTCCGTGGAAGTTACCTTGTCGCTGTTACAAGATCTATTTGTTCATCAAGGCTGACTGTGTGGAGATTGATAGGTTTCTCTGAGAGTGTCATTGATACTCTTATACAAGCTCTGGGACCTACTTATTTTGGTGTGAAGAGCGTGGTTTTTCCTGGCACCGTGTTAAGGTTGTCAGGATCTTATCTTTTTTCTCCAGAATAGACTGAAGAAAGGCCATTCTACTAGTTCCCTGAGGGGACAGATTTCGGCCCTGTCGGTTTTATTGCAAAAGAGACGTGCAGTCCTTTTGTTACGGCTCTGATTAGGATCAGACCTGTTTAGATCTGGGGCTCTTCATTGGAGCCTAAATCTTCTTCGTGTTTTGCATCAGGCTCCTTTTGAGCCTCTGCATTCCGTTAACATTAAATTGTTATATTGGAAGGTTCTCTTTTTATTGGCTATTGCCTCTGCACGCAGAGTTTCTGAGATCTCTGCTTTGCAATGTGAGTTCCCTTATCTGATTTTTCTTACAGATAAGGCAGTTTTACGTACTAAATTAGGTTTTCTTCCTAAGGTTGTGTCAGATCGCAACATCTTAAGAAATTGTGGCTTCTACCTTGTGTCCTAATCCTTCATCGAAGGAATGTTTACTTCACCATTTGGATGTGGTTAGCGCCTTGAAGTTCTATCTTCAGGCTTCTAAGGAGTTTAGACAATCTTCCTCGTTTGTTGTCTATTCAGGTAAGGGGCAGAAGGCTACTTCGACTTCCGTATCTTTTTGGTTAAGGAGTGTCATCCACTTGGCTTACGAGACAGCGGGACATCATCCTCCTGAGAGGATAACAGCTCATTCCGCTAGAGCAGTGGTTTTCTCTTGGGCCTTTAAGAATAAGTCCTCTATGGATCAGATTTGTAAGGCGGCTACCTGGTCCTCCTTGCTAACTTTTTCAAATTTTTACAAGTTTGATGTTTTTGCTTCAGCTGAAGCAGCTTTCGGGAGAAGTTTTGCAGTCGGTGGTGCCCTCAGAATAGGGTCCACCTCTTCCTTTAATCATTCAGTGTCCTCTAGAGCTTGGGTATAGTTTTCCCAACAGTAAGGAATGAAGCTGTGAAGTCTCCCTATCTTGGGTAGGAAAACATACTTTATGCTTACCTGATAAATTCCTTTCCTTCCGGATAGGGAGAGTCCATGGCCCACACCCGTTTTTTTCTTGTCTATGGACGGCCCCCTATTTATCTTTATTCTTCTGGCAACATTTATACCCTGATAGTTCTCCTAATTTTCCTTGTTCCCTCAGCAGAATGACTGGGGTAATGAGGAAGTGGGAGGGATATTTAAGCCTTTGGCTGGGGTGTGTCTGTCTCCTCCTGGTGACCAGGTGTTGTATTTCCCAACAGTAAGGAATGAAGCCTTGGAAATCTGGTAAGCATAAATTATGTTTTACTATTGCTGAGACTAGCGGGGAATTGTTGAGTACCATTTCTAAGCCTGCAGTAAGTATTGCCGCAGTTGGTAGACCAGCAGCGTTTTGGTGTGACTCTTTAACGGATCTAGTCTTTAGAGGAGATACAAAATCGTGTACAAGCTTTGAAAACAGCGAATTCTTTCATATGTGATCGTACAGGTTGTTGGCGTTAATGAGAAGAATAGTCTGCTAGCGGTACTTTCTATAAGGGCTGTTTGGCTTAAGTCCCGGTCGGTGGACATGGTTTCCAAGTGTCAACTACTAAACCTGACATTTTTTTTTAGATATTTTGTTCTAGGGTTGGACTCTATTTCTACTGGGGTAAGGGCGCTTTCCTACCCCAGGACAAGAAGTCCAGACAGAAAGCAAAACCTGATGAAAGGGATGAAAAAAGTCCACCAGAAGAATAACCAACAGTTCATGTCTTCGTAGAAGACGCACACAAAACTAACTGGAAACCTAACCCTGTGTGGAGTAAATCCAAACAGCGGAATAAATCTCTTTTCTTTCTCTTGAACCAATCTTGAGAACATTTGGTAGAATGCTTGAAAGTGTATACTTTTTTCAGTGTCTTTACTGATTTTTTTGAAATTGCACAAGAAATTCAAAACAGCATGAAGGTATGCCCCCCATCTAATTCTGGTAGACTAAGCCTTTTTCAGGATGAATGGATTCAGTCATTTCAAGATCCTTGGGTCATAGAAATGTGTCCCACGGTTACCGAATAGATTTCAGGTCCAGACCTCCAAGGGAGAGGTTTATTATGTCTCGCTTTTTCAAAGAATTCAGAAAAAAGAGCAGCGTTTCTACAGTGCGTGAGAAATTTGAGAGCATGGGAGTTATAGCTCAAGTTTCATCAAAAGTTCAAGTAAAAGGGCTTTATTCAAATCTGTTAATCATTCCAAAAAAAGAGGGCATGTTCCTTCCAATATTGGATCTAAAGACATTGAAAATATTTCTGAGGGTACCATCCTTCAAAATGGAAACCCATCAGATTAATTCTTCCCTTAGTATTTTAGGGACAGTCCATGTCAACAATGGATCTAAAGGATATGCCTATCTTCTTATCCCTATTCATCGAGAACCTCATCAATACCTAAGTTTTGCATTTCTAGATTAGCATTTTTACAAAAATCCTGGGACCGCTGCTATCTCAAGGTCTGTTCTTCTCAAAACCTAGAATCTCCTAACCTAACTGCATAGAGATTGAACGGTTGATCTTTTCACAGAGCGGTTTCTCAGATTTGGTGATTGATACATTAATACAGGCCAATAAGCCTGTCACTAGAAAGATTTATCATAAAGTATGGAACGTCTATTCATCCTTGTGCTCTAAACAGGGTTATTCTTGATATTCTGTACAAATACCTTGTATCCTCCAGTTTCTACAGGAGTGCCTTGATAAGGGACTGGCAGTCAGTACCTTGAAAGAGCAGATTTCAGCATTGTCGGACTTAATACACAAAAAGCTTAGCTTGCTTGCCTGATATACAATCTTTTGTTCAAGTTCTAAATAGAAGAAACTACCCACTCCTCTGTAGAGTTTGTATCTGGTTGTGAAGGTTTTGCAAAATCTATGCACAATTTGGATGCTGCCTTCGGTAGAAAGGTTCTTCTGACGGTGCTACATAGTAAATAGGTGTCTGCCTTACCTTTTTGTTTTCTCACTCATTATTTTGGGTATTGGATCACATAAGTAAGGATTGTGGACTCTCACTACCATTAGAAAAAAAGCATAATTATTCTTACCTGATGAATTTAATTTCTTTCTTGGTAGTGAGTCATTGAGCCCACCCAAAAGTTGTTTTTTATGTTTTTCATGGTGACGGCAGTCCTAGTTTGCACCTCTTTACCCTACTGTCTTTCTTACTTCTTTCCTCGGCTATAATTAATACTGGGAGAGAAGGGGACATATGAGGCATATATGTAAAACTCTGGTAGGGTGTGTCTGCCTCCTAGTGGCCAGGTGATGTAATTCCATGAGTATGAATCGTGGACTCTCTCTACCAAGAAATAAATTAATTTATCAGGTAAAAATAAATTGTGTTTTTGGACGAGCATTTTCAGTTTGTTGCTCTTAGAATATTCTCCAAGGTTCTGTAATCATGTCTCAGGGTATTGCATTGTTTCCTGACCTGGATGATATCTTAGTTCAAGCTCCATCTTTACTTTTAGAAGTATTTTTCTCCTGCAGACTATTGTTATTTGTTTAACAACGTGGTTGGAAAGTCATTTTTCCAAATTGTTTATTTTCTTCAGATAAAGGTTACTTTTCTGGGGGTTCAAATAGATTCAGTTTCTATAAGACTTACTTTGGTGGAGCAAAGACAGTTAAAGCTGGTGTTTGTCTGTTAGAAGCTTCAATATCAGTCTTTTTACTTCATTCACTCTTTGCATGGAGGTATCCAGTTTCATGCTTGCGGCCTTGGATGATATTCAGTTTTCGCTTCCATATGAGCCCTCTTCAGTTTTGTATCTTTTTGCCAGTGATGCAGGGACCATACTCTGTTGTCTCAGAGAACTCATTTACATTCCAGAATGTCTGTTGATGTCTTGGTGGCTGAACTATGAGCTCTTTATGCAGGGGGCTTCTTTTGTTCATCCTTATTGTTTGTAATGTTTACAGATGCTAGTTTTTTTGAAGATGGGGGGGACCATCTGGGGTCTCAGAAGACACAAGGAGTTTGGTCTCCTAGAGAGGCGAGGTTACCTATTTATGTTTTAGAACTCTGTGCTATATTTAGGGCCCTTCAGTGTTGGCCTTTGTTGAAAAGGGAATCTGTGTGTTTTTTTTTTTTCCCCAGTCACACTGTTTCATCTGTAGCTTATGTCCATCAGGGGAGAACCTACAGTTCCCTAGTTATGCAGATAGTATCTCAAATTCTTTCCTGGGCAGACGCTACTTGCTGTCTGATTTCTGCTGTTCATTTTCCAAGACTGGACAACTAGGAAGCAGTTTTTTTTTTTCAGTTGTCTATCAGTCAGTAGAGTGCTCTCCATCTGGCTATGTTCAATCAGATAATATATCTTTGGGGTCGCCTACAGATAGTTCTGATGACTTCTCAGTGGAATCTTACATTTACCAGGTACTGTGTAGGTCTAGGCAACTTTTAACTGTTTTCTCTGGTAGTTCAGTGATCATTTTGACTAACCTATATTTCATTTTCCACCACTGGTCTTTTTTCCCAGGGTGATTGCCAAGAAGAGCTTTGGTGATTGCTCCAGCTTGTTCCTGCAGAATTTGTTACGCAGATCTGGTTCTGATATTCAGTTTCTCTCCTTGACTGCTTCCTTTGCATCCAGACCTATTATCAAGTTCATTTTATTTTTTAATCCGGATTCTAGATCTCTCAGCTTTATGGCAAGGAGATCGAATCAGAAACACTGTTTCTTTCCAATGGTATGGAGAGTCCACCATTTCATTCCAATTATTAGTGGGATATTCAACTCTTGGCCAGCAGGAGGAGACAATGAGCACCCCAGCAGAGCTTTTAAGTGTCACTTCCCTTAGCCATAATCCCCAGTCATTATTTTCCTCTATCAACGGGAGGATGTGCGAAGATGGTGTCTGAAGATATTTAATCCTTTAATGGGTTATTTTCCCTGCAAGCAAGGATTGGGGTTATGCTGTATCCATGTAAATCTCTTTAGTAAGAGTGATGGTGTCTTTTAGCAGTTGGAAGACGGCAAGGTGATCTTTGCTTAACTTCTAACATTAATGCTACCCCTATTATAGAAAACCAGGGTTGGTTACTCTGCTTTTTCTTTTTCTATAGGTCCCTGTCAGAGGTTGATAATCTGTCACACCTAAAAAGCTGTTCCCTGTCCTGCTCAGGATCCACAGATAAGTGCTTTCCCTTCTAGGTTAGAAGGAACCAGCACGTTGTGGGTTAAATCCGCTGTGGTTTTCTTCTTGGGACATATTTTATCTCTAAGGAAGAGATTTATTCAGGCAGGGACATACTATGGGTACTGCATATACTGTGAGGGGTATATTAACTTTTATGCAAGTTACATTTTAGAAGCTGTTAATGAAAAGGGTTAAGGAGCATTTACAGTATATGACAATATTAAGTCTGCAAAAGGTATTTGCTTAATCTTGTGGTTGTGGATTACGTTATAGAGTTGTTTATAACGTCCATTGTTTTCGCACCGTTTTTACTCTGTGGCGCAGTTTCTTTTTTCTAATGTATTCATGTGACCGGCCTCTCTGCTTCCGCTCCACAAATTTTCTGATTCAAGCCGACAGTTGAGTGTTTGCTGAGCGGTATTTCGGCTGCTGTCTGGGTTATCTATCCAGATTTGTGTCACTTAGCCGGCAGTGGAGAGGAGTGCTTTAACAAGCTGTTTATCAGCTGCTGTCTGGATTATCGATCCGGATCTGTGTTACTTAGTCTGCAAATCTCAATCTAGTGGGACATTTTCTGCTGGTCTACGGAGTGGCAAGTCCTCAGCAGTGCTGAGGGTTAGAGGTGCCAGTTAGTTAATAGCTCCTGTATTATTCCTATATTTTGTTTATGGGTATAAAAAATTTGTGGTCTCTGGTTATATATAGTTATTTATTGGACTTTTTGCTAGTGGGGACCAATTTCCTTTCATTATGGACCCTGAAGCAAACTCAAGTTTGTCTTTTGAAAAATGTTTATATTGCTTGGAGGCTCAAATTATTCCTCCTGTGCAGTTTTGCTCCTCATGTTTAAACAATATGCTTTTTGTATAAAAATTCCCTCTCAGACATCTGTCTCCGAGGATAATGTTGTCCGTGCCATGCCTTAGCTTTCCCATCAAACGTCCCAAGCTTTAGCAGTTTCACATGCAGTGCCCTGCGGTTTCTCTCAACATTCTCCTGGGGGTGTTTATTTACCAGAAGATTTAGCTGCGCAGATAACTTCTGTGGTTTCTGCAGCTTTATCAGCATTTCCTGTTGCTGGTAAGCGAAAGAGGAAATCTAAAAATATTTCTGTTAGCAAGGGTTCTGACTCCGCTAAAGCTTGGTTAGTCAGTCTCTCAGTGGCTTCTGGGGGCGAGATATCTGACTCTGAGACTGTAGTGGCTAGTACTGCAGATTCAGAGGAGGTTAATTTTAGGTTTAAGCTGGAACACCTCCTGTTACTTTTGAAGGAGGTCCTTGCTACTTTGGAAGACTCAGACTCTGTCGCTGAGACCCCAAAGAAGTCTAATAAGCTTAATAGATGTTCAATGTCATTCCTTCATCTGTTGAAGTTTTTCCAGTTCCAGACTGTATGTCGCAAATTATAGCTCAGGAATGGGAAAGGCCAGCGATTCCTTTTTCCCCATCCTCTGTTTTCAAGAAGAGGTTTCCTGTTGCTGACTCTGTACGTGACTCGTGGCTCACTGTACCCAAGGTAGAGGGAGCTATCTCTACCCTAGCCAAGAAAACTACTATCCCTATTAAGGATAGCTCTTCTTTCAAGGAAGCTGGAGGTTTACTTGTCTAGGGGAATTTTTATTTAAAGGTCAGTAAGGCCTTTAATGCTAGGTGTTCACTTGCCTAGATTTAAGCCTGTTATAATTTTGTGCCTATGCATCAGGTGGATATGATATTAAACAACTTCTTTCTGAAAGTTTTTTAGTTTCTTTTAGCAATTTCATCTCCTAGAAGAGTTTAGGATTTCCACTTTCTTGTGTTTTCTGACAATATAATTTGGGATATTGTTGTTCCTCCTTTGTCTTTAGTACTAAGAATTATTTAGTTACTGTAGATCTCTTCATGTTTTGGCTTCTGTTAGAGCTTGAAGTGTTATGTAGACAACCATGAAAGGGCATAAAATGTATTTGCTCATTCTACCAAATCAGTTGCTGCCACTTTTGCTTTTTAGATTGGTTTATCAGTGGACCAATTTGCAATGCAGCTACTTGCTCTTCTTTGCATATTTTTTGCTACCATTTTGATGTTTTTGCTTCTTCTAAGGCCCCCTTTGGTAGGATGTCTTATTGGCAGTTTTCTCAGGTTAATTTCTTTTTGCCTGTCGATTATTTTTAAATTGCCTTTTTAGGCTCTATTGGGGTTGTGGATTTAGTTTCTCAGTAAAAAAAAAACAAAACATTGTTGTCCCCACCCTTTGGTATTAGTTCCTTGGAGTAATGGATTGTGGACTCACCACCTGTATGAAAGAAACCCCTAATTTATGCTTACCTGATAAAATGAATTTCCTTCATGGTGGTTAGAGTCCACGAGACACCAGCCTGTATATTTCGGGGGGGGGGGGGGGTTACCCCTGCTCCTATTTTGTTTGCTCTTATTACTTTTCCTTCCTGCTGGTGGTAGGGAAGAGTGGTTCCCAGGAGTGGTGGATCGTGGACGTTTACCACCATTCAAGAGAGAAAATTTATCCGGTAAGCATAAATTTGTTTTTGTATCTTATCACAAATCTTTATTGAAAATTTTTCGAACTCATTACCAAAGGAGGTAGTGAATGCTAATATCATAGATACATTTAAAAATTGTTGGATAAATTCCCGTCTAGAAACAAAATTCATGGATATGATTGCTTGTATTAAATGGGTCAACTTTTAGTGGGATTATTTAAGTTTAACTTTAGCTTTTTGTAAGTGTTTTATATTTGTATAGGTTAAACTTGATGGACTTCGTTCTTTTTTCAACCTCATCTACTATGTTACTATGTAAACAGATATCTATGTAGCCAGCGCTACAGAGTTTTGTGGTGCTATACAAATATGATAACCCTCTTACATTCTACACAGTGATTGTTTGATCAGTGCAGGAGCTGAGTTATCTGTCCTTAAAGTGAATGTAAATTTTGATGCTAAAGTGCCCGGTTTTTAAAAATTTGATTAAAAACAGGGGCATTTTAATTCATCAAAATTTACATTGTGAACAATACTTGCCTTTTAAACTTGACAGCCGCTCCATCTTTCCCCGGTCCTCGCAAGCCATTTCTGACATCAGAAATTATGGATCGGTCATCCTCCAATCACGGCTTCTCCCTGGGGGAATCAGTATCTGATTAAACACTGTGATTGGAGGAAGCCGGATTCCTCATTTAAGACCCAGGAAGAGGCTTTGCAACGGGCAGAGGAAGCTGGAACGGCTGTCAAGATTAAAAGGTAAGTATTTTTCACAACACAAGTGAAATGTAAATTTTGATGAATTAAAGTGCCCCTGTTTTTAATCAAATTTTTAAAAATCGGGCACTTTAGCATCAAAATTTACAATCACTTTAATTGACCACAACAGATAAAGATAAAATAAACATACTCTAATGGCTTACTGGGGTAGTGTTCTTGTCCTGTAAAAAGAAATGCAATTTTTTTTTCTCTTTTTTTAATTATTTTAGTTGCTTATATGCTAAACATTAATACGAATGTTTGTCCCTTTTTTAAGAATGCCTTTTTCATGTATAAGTAGTGAAGATGCTTTTTAGAAAATAGGAAATTGATTGATATACATTTTATTTAGTTAGTGCTGACACTAGACAATACTTGAAAGGTTGATCATATAAAGATTTTACATAACAAACAACTATGCTCAGCACATTTCCGTTACAAGCTAATGAACAGTGAAACTTTTTGGAACGATTGGCGAGAAGTGCGTATTTGGGTGGTGTCCTGCCAATTTCTAGCCACATGGAGATGTTTCCAAACACAGTGGTTATGCTGACCTAGATTTTCCTGGAAAACCCTGTTGTGCCTTATGCCATTCTACTGTCCTGTATCCCCATAGAACTGTGAGAGATTTAATAGACAATAAAACCGGTGAGGTCATTTCTGTGTCGAAGACCTCCGTGTATGAAATTAGGAAGTACAGTACCTTAATTGCCACAAAATATTTCTGGCAGGAATCTTCTGATACAGGCTGAGTTTTTATTATTTTCTCATTCATTTTCTTGGCAACCAGTGAGCCATTTTGTATTGTGATTGTTAGACCTATAAAGATACCAATGTAGTTTCCTCATTGTCCTAAAATAGTTTAAAACCTTAAAGGGGCAGTAAAATCAAAACTAAACATATTATTCAGACAGAGCATGCCATTTTTTTTTTTTTTTAAGATCCCATTCGAAATATTACAGAAAAAAAAAACCAGAAGAAGAAAAAGCGACCATATCTTCTATACATAACAAAAAATTCCAGCAAAAATATACAAATCGGTCTACATTATTAACTTTTGACAGATAATATTCATATTAAGCAACATAAAATTTAAACAAAATCATGTCCTTTTATAACAAATATAGAAATACCAGGATTGGATAATTTTCTAGACAACCAATGAAGCTACATATAACCTAAAATAACAACAACAAAAAAATGGGGGGGGGGGGAGATTAGGAGACGGCAGGTTACTAGAGACCCATCGGAACCAATGAGTTTCTTAAGGGGTATATTAAGTGCTCAAATTCACTAGGAGGAAGAGCTTTAATAAAGGTCGACCATTTAAGGAAGAACCCCCTTATGTCCTGATCATTAACTAAATTAGTATCAAACTGTTCAAGAATACATTGTTTGTTCAAGCAGTTCTTGATCTCTAATATGCTGGGGGTTGCCCTTGTTTTCCATTTTTTGAAAATTAAGTATCTAGCAGCTAATATAACCAAAAAAATGATAATTTTATTATTAAGCTGCTGCTTCCCTATGTCGGACCAAAGGAAAACTACAATTGTCAATGTCAGAGTCAGGCGGGAGATACCCAATATCTTATTAAACCAGTATTGCACTCTAAGCCAAAAGTTTCTGATTTTTGAACCGCCCCAAAGCATGTGCAGGAGATTAGCCGAAATAAGCGAACATTTAGGACAACTGTTAAAATGAGTATTCCCACATTTAAGACCTTTCTCTGGAGTAAAATAAGTCATATAGAGTAACTTAACTTGTGTCTCCCTCCAGGAAGAAGAGAGAGTAACTCGAATAGTTTCTTGAATTGAGATATGAGGTAGGCTAGCGTCAAGAGTTTTGGATTGTCGCTGTAGCCCATTTAGACAAGATCTTTTCCAGATTAACAGTACCTCTAGCCGAAGTCAAAGTTTCATAACAATAAGAAATTGACATATGCCCATTTTTGATTAAGACAAGCCAATTTTCAATGCTCCCTAGGGACCAGTTCCAACCATAATCGCTTATTAATTTGAGCGCTTGTAGATAAGTGGAAAAAAGAGTGTTGAATATAGCCCTGTTTGAAACTGGGGGTTACCCCACAACGGGATTTATCTAGAGACCCTGTGTTCTAAAGCGAGAGAGTTACAGATCCTCTTCCAAGCTTGTATCGGATTATAAATGGATCTTAGCTTTTTATTTCTAAAGTAATTGAGCTATGGTTACAGTGGATTAATGCCAGCGGAGAGAAGAGGTAAGTTTTATTTTTTTTGTCAAGATCATTATCGGTTACATAATCCCTGGAGAAAATCCAGTCTGTCACTATACGCACAAGAAAAACTTGGTTATAAGACCTAAGATCAGGGAGGGCAAGCCCACCGTATTTCGTGGGGAGAGAGTTTAGATAGTGAGATTCTGGGTTTTTTGTTTTGCCGTATAAAAGATATGTCTTTCCCCTTCAGGATCAGTGGAGTATTCTGAAGAATATAAAGAAGTTTAGGGAATCATCTTGCATAGGGCTATACGCCCAGAAAGAGGAAGGTTCTGCCAATTTTTAAGGGTTTCTCTGTTTGTGTAAAGCTGGGGAGATATTCAGAGTATACCATGTATCGGGATTAGAGGATATGATGATGCCAAGATACCCGAATGAGTCCGAAACAACGCTAAAAGGTAAGTTTGAAGGTGATTCTTTGGTCTGTTTGATCCAGAGAAGTTGCGATTTTGAATTATTAACCTTGTATCCAGAGAAAGATCCAAACTGTTCTATTATTGAAAGTAGCTTTGCAATATTTATGAAAGTATTTGTCATGTATATAAGAATATCATCGGCATAGAGTGCAATCTTAAGCTCCTTTCTGCCTATCTTGATTCCTTCAAGTTGCTGTCTAATAAGGATAGCAAGGGGTTCGATGGAAACATCGAAAAGAAGCGGAGAGAGAGGACACCCCTGCCTGGTTCCTCTCCCCAGCACTATATCCTGAGACATGAAACCATTCACCAGCATCCTCATAGAGGCCTTTCTATAGAGATTATCAATGCAATTGAGACAGTTACCTCTAAAACCAAACTGGTGTAGGGAGAATAGAAGATGATCATAGTGCACCGAGTTAAAAGCTTTTTTTTAGCGTCGATAGAAATAAGTACCAGGTCAGGGGTGCCCCCCCCCAACCGTCCCAAACTCTCCATGGTTTTGAAATAGTCTATAGTACGAAAAACGTAACTTATTTTGGCAGAGGCATTACATTTAATCAAGAATCCAGCTTGGTCTTTGTGAATAATAATAGGAAGAAGTTGGAGCATTTGTGCTAAGATAGAAGTAAGTAGTTTATAGTCCGTATTCAGAAGAGCAATAGGCCTATAAGATTCTTTCTTGGCCGATCTTTCACTTGTTTTAATATTAAAGTAGTATATGAAGCAGCAAAATTAACTGTAGGCTAAAGTATAAAGTATAAATCTTTATAGTAATCAGAGAACACCTTCAAGATTCTTCTGCTGTCTTAAGAGATTTACCTTCAGTGTGTATGGAATCAATCAAGAGGGAGCCTTTATCTCGGTTGACCAATTTTGCATGGAGTCTTATTTACATAGCAATATAGCTTAGCCTGAAATCGAAGATCCTTCTGAGTGGCCATATAGAGAAGAAAAGTCTCTTTCCCCTAACGCAGAGGTGTATTTCTTTTACAAGATATGAAGAGTCCACGGATTTCATCCTTATGGGATATCGCCTCCTGGTCAGCAGGAGGAGGAGGCAAAGAGCTCCACAGCAGAGCTGCATAAATAGCTCCTCCCTCCCCCCAACCCAGTCATTCTCTTTGCCTGTGTTAGTGATAGGAGGAGGTAAAGTGAGGTGTTAAGTTTAGATTCTTCAATCAATAATTTTTTATTTTTAAATGGTGCCAATGTGTACTATTTTACTATAGAGCAGCCTCTGCAGTTATAGCCTCATGGCTATGGGAACTGGTGGGGTTTTAGCCTCGCTGCGCCTCCCATTATTGTGCTGCTCTGATGTGCTGGTCTTAGAGAAATTTAACTAAGACCCCTCTATCTTCACAGGACCTCAGGAGGAAGAGTGGACCTCTTGACACTGTGAGTTTTCATGCTGTTCCTCAGCATGGAGGTAGGTGCAGTTTTGTTTTACTTCTGGGGCTCTGCAGCATATCCCAGATCTGACTGTACTTTATTTTTTCTATCAGGGGCTATGTGTTAATAAGGGCTTCCCTGCTGCAATATGTTACTCCTCATCTAGGTACAATAGTATGAGATCTAACATACGTTTATTCCCCAAACATTCTGAGGCAGAGACTAAGAAGCGTTGGGGTATGATGGTGCTAGACACTGTAGGTTAATATGTGGGCAGTTCTGGTTGCAGTGACAGTATGGCTGGATCTTATAAGGCTGACGCTGGGGTACATTACCAGAGGTCATGTTTTTAAGTTTATTAAGGCTACGGTAAATGGTGGTTCAAAGTTTGTTTTTTGAGGAGTTTACGTTTACGCCCATGATGGGCGGGGCTTGAGGTTCGCGCACTTCCACACAGTTTCTTCTCCATTAGGTTCCGGCTGGCAGCGTTCCTCACGGCCCCTAAGTTCGCTTGTTGTGAGTGTTTACAAGTGACCTTAGGTGCGCCGTACTAGGGGTGGTAGGGTCCAGCACGTGGAGGCAGGTAGGAGCCGCAGCTTTTTTTTTTTTATGGCCAATGAGTTTTTTTCTTGTAGATACCAACGACACAGGGAGTGTGGATAAGATAATTTAGAGTTTCTCTCTGTTTTTTGCCTATAAAGGGGTTAGCGCAGAGGGAGTATTTAATGACACAGTACTATATTAGTATTACTGCTTCTGTGACTCGACCAAGCTTGCTTTTGTTTTTCTGTTATCATGGATGACATTGAGCAAAGTACATGTCCCATGTTTTTAGATGCCATTGTGGAACCCCCTGTTACACTTTTTCCTTCATGTATTGAGAGAGCCTTACAATGTAAAGATAATTTTTTTTTTTTTAATAAAGATAAAGAATGTTCTCAGACTGATGAGTCAGGGAATGCCACAACTTTCTTCCCAAGCATCACAGCCTTTAACGCCCACTCAAGCGACGCCGTGTTCTTCCACTGCGTCTGCTTCATTTACTCTGCAAGATATGGCTGCAGTTATGTCATCCACTCTTTCAGAAGTTTTATCTAAGTTACCAGCCTTACAAGGCAAATGCAGTAGGACAGAGGCCCATGGGGTCCCTGCGACTTCTGATGCTCTGATGGCTATCTCCGATGTACCCTCCCAGGGTTCTGAATTGGGGGGTAGGGAAGCCCTGTCTGAGGGGGAACTGTCTGACTCGGGGAGTGCTTTACCTCAGACAGATTCGGAAGTAATGTCTTTCAGATTTAAATTTGAACACCTCCGTCTGTTACTACGGGAGGTTTTGATGACTCTGGACGACTGTGACTCAATTGTGGTCCCTCCAGAGAAATTGAGTAAGATGGACAGATATTTGGAGGTCCCTTCATATTCTGATGTTTTTCCGGTTCCTAAAAGAATTTCGGAAATTATTGCTAGAGAGTGGAAAAGACCGGGTATCCCATTCTCTCCTTCCCCTAAGTTTAAAAAGATGTACCCAATAGCCGACACCGTGCGGGATTCTTGGCAGACGATCCCTAAGGTGGAGGGAGCTATCTCTACCCTGGCTAAGCGTACGACTATTCCTATCGAGGATAGTTGTGCTTTCAAAGACCCCCATGGATAAGAAGTTAGAGGGTCTTCTAAAAAAACTATATGTTCATCAGGGGTTTCTATTCCAACCGAGGGCCTGCATTGCAACAGTCACAACTGCGGCTGCCTTTTGGTTTGATGCTCTAGAAGAGTCTCTTAGGACTGAGACATATTTAGAGGAAATACATTATAGAATTAAGGCCCTTAAGCTGGCTAATTCTTTTATTACGGATGCCACCTTTCAGATCACCAAGTTGGCGGCTAAGAATTAAGGAGTCTCCATTTTAGCTCGGAGAGCTTTATGGTTAAAATCTTGGTCTGCGGATGTTTCCTCGAAGTCTAAACTTTTAGCCATTCCTTACAAGGGAAAGACCATGTTCAGGCCTGACTTGAAGGAGATCATTTCTGACATTACGGGAGGTAAGGGAAACCTCCTCCCTCAAGATAAAACATCCAAGCAAAAGGGTAGACTGAGTAATTTTCGTTCCTTTAGAAATTTCAAAGGAATCCCATCTTCTTCTTCCACTAAACAGGAAGGAAATTATTCACAGGCCAAGCCCGCTTGGAGATCCAACCAGGCTTGGAACAAGGGTAAACAACCCATGAAGCCCGCTGCTGCTCCCAAGACAGCATGAAGGGGCGGCCCCCGATCCGGAACCGGATCTAGTAGGGGGCAGACTTTCTCTCTTTGTCCAGGCTTGGATAAGAGACGTTCAGGATCCCTGGACACTAGAAATTGTGTCTCAAGGGTATCAGTTGGAGTTCAAAATTCCTTCCCAAGGGGAAGATTTCTTCTTTCACAAATGTCTGTAGACCAGATAAAAATAGAGGCGTACTTACGTTCTGTAAAAGACCTTTCCACTATGGGAGTAATTTGTCCCGTTCCAATAGAGGAACAGGGGCAGGGGTTTTACTCAAATCTTTTTGTGGTTCCCAAAAAAGAGAGAACGTTCAGACCCATTTTAGATCTCAAGATTCTAAACAAATTTCTCAGAGTTCCATCCTTAAAGATGGAGACTATCCAGACAATTCTTCCATTGATCCAGGAGGGTCAATATATGACTACCGTGGACTTAAAGGATGCATATCTTCATATTCCTATCCACAGATTTTATCTTTTCTCCAAGAAGGATTGGAGAAAGGGTTATCAGCAAGTTCCTTAAAGGGACAGGTTTCTGCTTTATCTATTTTGCTACACAAACGTCTGGCAGATATTGCAAATGTTCAATCTTTTTGTCAGGCTCTGACTAGAATCAGGCCTGTGTTTAGACCTATTGCTCCTCCGTGGAGTTTGAATTTAGTTCTTAAGGTTTTTCAAAGAGTTCCGTTTGAACCTATGCATTCCATAGATATTTAATTGTTATCTTGGAAGGTTTTATTTTTGGCTGCTATTTCTTCTGCTCGCAGAGTTTCTGAGCTTTCGTCTTTACAATGTGATTCTCCTTATCTTATTTTTCATTCCGATAAGGTAGTGTTACGTACCAAACCTGGTTTTCTTCCTAAGGTTGTTTCCAACAAAAATATTAATTAGGAAATTATTGTTCCTTCATTGTGTCCCAATCCTTCTAAGAAGGAGCGTCTGTTACATAACTTGGACGTGGTCCGTGCCCTGAAGTTTTACATGCAGGCTACTAAAGAATTTCGTCCATCATCTTCATAATTTGTTGTCTTTTCCGGGAAACATAGTGGGCAGAAAGCTACGGCTACCTCTCTCTCTTTCTGGCTAAAGAGTATCATCCATTTTGCATATGAGACTGCTGGACAGCAACCTCCTGAAAGAATTACGGCTCATTTTACTAGGGCTGTGGCTTCCTCATAGGCATTTAAAAATGATGCTTCTGTTGAACAGATTTGCAAGGCTGCAACTTGGTAGTCTCTTCACACTTTTTCCAAATTTTACAAATTTGATACTTTCGCCTCGTCAGAGGCTGTTTTTGGGAGAAAGGTTCTTCAAGCAGTGGTGCCTTCCGTCTAGGTTCCTGTCTTGTCCCTCCCTTTCATCCGTGTCCTATAGCTTTGGTATTGTATCCCATAAGTAAGGATGAAATCCGTGGACTCGTCATATCTTGTAAAAGAAAAGGAAATTTATGCTTACCTGATAAGTTTCTTTTATGATATGACGAATCCACAGCCCTCCCTGTTATTTTCTAAGACAGGTTTTTATTTTTTGTTAAACTTCAGTCACCTCTGCTCCTTGGCTTTTCCTTTCTCTTCCTAACTTCGGTCGAATGACTGGGTTGGGGGGGAAGGGAGGAGCTATTTATGCAGCTCTGCTGTGGAGCTCTTTGCCTCCTCCTGCTGACCAGGAGGCGATATCCTATAAGTAAGGATGAAATCCGTAGACTCGTCATATCGTAAAAGAAATAAATTTATCAGGTAAGCATAAATTTCCTTTTTGTCCAGTTCTCTGGTGTTTTCTCACATATTGATTATACGAGTTCAAGACTGCTCTCAAAAGTTCTCTCTCCCTCAGCTTCAGTTTCTTTGTCCTAGAGATACTATAAGCTAATATTTCCCCCCTGTGAACCGCTTTTGCAGTTTCCAAAGCAAAGCGGGACGAGTGGTATATTCCTGATTAAACAAGACAAACTCATTAAATTTGGAATTAAGCCAGTTTTTAAATTTGAGATCAGAAGCTAGAAATACAGGAAAAAAGAACTGGCTATTCCTATGTACAAAATCATTAAGCTGGAAGTCCAGGAAGATAGAAGCATGATCAGAAATGCTAATAGGTAAGATCCCTGGGACTCTCGTTTTGCATAACTTTTTGTCTAGTAACAATAAGTCTATTCTCGAGAGTGACTTGTGTGCTTTGGAGAGACATGTAAAGTCAGGGTTTGTAAAGACATGTAGAGTAAGGGTTTTGCGATCTCCATATGTCACATACTCTGAGATTCCGAAATGGCCTGAGAAAAGCTTTGATTCCAGATTATCTCTTCTAGTTTTCATAGAGACCGGGTCCTGTCTTAGTCTGTCAGGGGGATACTGCGGTGCCATGTTAAAATCGCCTCATATTATCAGATAACATTCTGCACAGGATGCGACCTTAGCTTGTCTTGCTTCCCAAAAGGGCAAATTAAAAACATTAGGAGCATATATGTTGCATAGTGTATACAGTACTTTAGCAATTTTAATTTTTATCATTAAATATCTCCCCTCCTAATCTGCATCAACATTGAGGACCTCATAGTTTATCTTTTTTCCCCAACAGGATCGCAGCACCAGCTTTCCTCTTCAGGCTAGGAGAGAATAGGACTTCCTTAACCCAGGAAGATTTGAGCTTGAGAACTTCATCAGATTTTAGGTGGGTTTCCTGTAAGAAAGCAATGTCAGGGTTATTTTTCCTTAAGTGAGATATTATCATTTTTCGCTTATATCAGGCCTCCTATACTCCAGGAGGTCAGTTTAAATCTACCTGCCGTGTCCATCATCTAAAATAATAAAGGGAGAGAGAGAAAAAAGTGTGGGGGGGAGAGAAAAAAAAGATAAAACCAACAAAAATAGAGGGACATTACCACTTAGTACCCCCCTGATTCTCAATGCTTAAGGGACCCGGCCATACATAAAGTAAAACTCATAGAATAACAATATTTACAGTCTATTTCCAGTATTATTCTGGGGAATAAGTCTTAGCAAAAAAAATTCTGCCTCTTTAGCAGACTCAAAAAAGTATGTGTGGTTACCAATAACTTCAGCCTAGCTGGATACAATAAGGTTGCTCGGAGACCCTGATTTATAAATGCTGTGCACATTGGGGCTAGCTCCCTTCTCTTTGCATCTGTCTCTGCAGAATAATCCTGAAATAAAAGGATTTTTGCGTCTCCGAGGAATATAGGCTGGTGTTTGCGGAAAAAATGTGGTAATGTGACTTTGTGTTGAAAATGTAAAACCTTGTTAAAACCTTAGCTATAATTGGCCTGGGTCTCGCATTCACTTTGCCCGATATAGGTGGTCCTATCCTATGCACCCTTTCTGGAACTATTTGGGGATAAGACTCCGGGATCTGTAGGAGCCATGGTAACGTGAGTGTTAGCAATTTATTCAAATCCTCATATTGCTTCTCTTCTGACACCCCTATAATACTAAGGTTATTCCTTCTTAAACAATTCTCTACATCTTCTAATTTACTCTGGAGTTTAAGAATGTTAGTATATGTGGCTTCTAGCTTAACATTATGATCGATAGTAAGATCTTCAAGATTCAAAATTCTTTGTTCTGCCTCAAAGTCTGCAGGCGAATTGTTTAATTTCATTGGATAGATGTGCAATATCTTGTTTAATCTCAGTTTTGAGAATATCAAGTTTAGGGGCCAAAGCTTCATAAATACTAGAGACTAAAGATTGAATGTCTAAGGGCTCATTTGAGAGTAGAGGATTGATAGTAGATGATTGTGCATCTGTCGAGGTCTCAAGCATGTTTTTATTCTTCCTGTCTCTTTCTGACCGCCATAACTGAAGGTGAAGTTTTGGAGTGACTATGTAAAAATGTGTCCATGTGCTTGTAAAAGTGAACCAATAATCAAGTGAGCAAGGCAGTGAATTGTGGAGGAGAGGTGCTGTGGTTAATGGGGGAAAAAAAAAAAAACACAAAAGGAGAGGAAAAAGGGAAGGAGTGAGGGAAAGAAACTCCAAGAAATGTGTTACCCCACAGCACCTGAAGATAGTATATGGAGAAGTAAGGTTAACACTCTCTACAAGGTAAAAAAAGGTGATCATTTGTGAACAGTGAGTCCAAGGCGCGTAAAAAAAAAAGAAAAAAAAGAGGGTGCTACTTAACAGTGAGAAAAAGAGAGTGAACCCAAAAGAGAGAAGAAATTCTTCCATAAGACAGTCATGGGGGAAGGCAAACAGACGATACAAAGCCACAGGAGTGCCACTCCTATGTAGAGACCTTCACAGAAATCTGGTATAAACACTAAATTCAAAGAATATAAACTCAACCATGGGGGTACCAAGATAAATGTCAAGTCTATCGTTGTTCACCAGTAATACTAACTATAACAGCCCCGATTTAGGTATGGCTATGACAGTAAGAGAAAAGCCAGTTCTGGAGTTATTTAGCCAGATAAAGATACAGTTGTGCTCAAAAGTTTACATACCCTGCAAAATTTGATTTCTTGGCCATTTTTCAGAGAATATGAATGATAACACAAAAACTTTTCTTTCACTCATGGTTAGTGTTTGGCTAAAGTCATTTCTTGTCAATAAACTGTTTTTACTCTTTTTAAATCATAATGACAACAAACTACCCAAATGACCCATGATTGCTAATAAATGGCTTCAGCCAAACACTAACCATGAGTGAAAGAAAAGTTTTTGTGTTATCATTCATATTCTCTGAAAATGAGCCAAAATATCAAAAATTCTACCAGGGTATGTAAACTTTTGAGCACAACTGTATTTAAGAGGGTTGAATATGCTCAGCTAACCTCAGTTAAGCCTAAGACATCCATATAGGAGTGCCAGAGAGAATAATTTGTATAAAGGAATTAATAACGTTAGAGTTAGTTATGTAGAGTAATGGGCCTACGTGGAGACCTTAGTAATTAATTAAAATATTTAGGCAAGATACTAGACTTAGAAAATTTAAAGATATTCTTTTTCTGCCAATGAGCAGAAAAATTTGTATTATTAAAGGATAGATAGTTTTGGAGTAGTGTTTAATAATATACAACACATCCGTAAAGATAAGTGTAAATAATACTAAACTTGAGTGGAGACCTTAATGGTTGACACAGTATTAGAGCAAAATATTTCACATAGTTATAATAAAAAAAAAAAAACTTTTGGGGTAGTTTTTGAATAGGAAAGAAATCTTTCAACCGATAAAAACCATTACCCTTAGTTCTTATAATGCTAGCTTACAAACCATTATAATAGTATAGAGTAAACCAGTTATCAAAAAACTTCAATCTGAGTAAGCAGAAGAGAAAAGGAGATATATACGGGGATTTGAATATTTGTAAAAAGTCCCAAACAGCCCTATAAGTATTAGGTTTAAAGAAACCTATATGTTTGAGAAGGTAGAGAAGCAGGGTACTTTGATTAGCAGGTTTAAGAACAATATTATATATTTTTTTTATTTTCCTCCACCTTGCCACTTCCCCCCTCTATCTCTCAAAAGCCAGTGCACAGGTGCACTACAATCTGTCACTGAACATAGAAAAAGAGATGGTAAGCCAAGGGCGTATCAAGAGAGAAATATGTAGGGTGGTTTGTATAGCAAAACATAAAGTTCCCCATATAACATGCATTGAGAGGGTGGAAGGCTTGGAGTTCATATGGTAAATCATAGCCTGTTCTCAAAATCCTGGGGCAACACCATGAGTTAGGCTGATGACAAGCCCGGATTATTTTTGCCGCTTATAACATTTGATTGACGGCTGTTTAGACTTATCAGAGAGCCGAACACATTATCTGTCTTAGAACTTTTGATGGATGGTGACAGCATCCAATTAGATCATAGCATTTACGGCCAAGAACAATTACTGTGTTTTTCACAATAGAAATTACGATATATACACGGAATACCGATACACATATACATAATGAAAGAAACATTGAATTGGTTCATATATTCCATTTCTAACAGTGTTTTTAGCATAATTATATATCATTATGATTGCAGCAGGGGGGGTGTTGTCCAAATGATGGGTTGTGATTGGTCCCCACTGTGATCACTGTTAGGGGAGGGTCATGGGTGTTTTTTAGTAGCATAGCCCTATATAAGGATGTAAAGAACTGTTGAGAAACATGCCTGAGGAAACAGTCTATCTGAGAAACGCGTCGCACTGTTTTTCCACTAGCCATACCTATTTTGGCACTGAGATGAGTGGTAAACTTTATATACTTTTTAATAAATATGTTTTTATGCAAATCCACTCTGAGTGCTTTGTATGGTATATTGCTATACTACTTTTAGGGTGTGAATTCTTTACACCAATACATTGCCTTGGTACCTTGGATCAGCCAGCTGGATTGCTGTTAAAATCCAGCCTGTCCCTATAGGCGTAAGTGATTGCCTTTTACACATGTGAGTACCCTGTATATCACTGATTATTAGTGCTACTGAATCATCATTGATCTGCACCATTGGCGCCTCTATCTATTGCTTTTTTCTACAGATTGTCTCCTATTGGATATCGTTAGAGAGCTGCCCTTATGATCAGCTAGCTGGACTGCTGATAAAATCCAGCCTGCTCCTATTGGCATAATTGATTGCCTTTTGCACATGTGAGTACCCTGTGTTCATCTAATATCGGCTACCTTTAAGAACCACCATTGATCTGCACCATTGGCACCTCTTCCTTTGTTTTTTCTTAACTGATGACAAGTGATCCTATGCAGAGAGAGTTCAAGATTGGGTTGTTTAAGACGGAGTCAACTGGGACCAAGATGATCATCTAGACCATATACATAGGCAGCCCCCCTCACGCATCACCGGTGGGAGGGGGGGAGGCAGCCCAATCCAAGCAAGTGCAACAGCCCGGCTGGGAACGACCTAAACAAACCTGCAGGCACCAATCCGGCGAGCAGCCCCTTCACCGCCAACCAACAGCAGATGACAAAGGAGCCAGGAAAGAGAAAATGCCCCTGCACCTCCCTCGCAGCACCGGTGGGAGGGGTGCCAAAGCAGGAAGAGAACTCCCTTATCGTATCCGAACGTCCTCCGGAGTGAACAGATAGGATGGACCGGCCTTCGCTCGGGAACGGTGGAAGAGCTAAAGAGGAGATCCGGGCAGCGGGTTAGAGATGATTAAGCTTGCAGGACTGAAGGTCTTCACTTCGATTTCCCGTCGGTAACCTCTGAATGCGCCTGTCGAAAGCCTCCAGCCTGCAATACCCCTGAGTTAGGGAACAGCACCGACCAAACGGCCGTCCAACCCCTGGGAGCGCCTCGCCAGTCAGGGTTAGCTGTAAAGCAATCGGCACAGCAGGAGAAGTAGACCCCCCTCACGCAGCACCCGTGGGAGGGGGGGAAGGTGTACTGCCTGTGAGGCTTTACCACTGGGGGGATAAATTGTAGCGTAGGTAACCACTTCAATAGTCAGTAGAACGTGGAAATAGAAAGAAAGCCAGTCCTTTCATCTGCTTTCAGTATGCAGCTCAGTGTGATGACAGGGCACTGAATGAGCTCCGGTAGCGATGTAAGTTGTGCTGGGCAAGCCACCCAAGGTCTGGGGATTTTCAGCGTGAAGATTCACTGCCAACAGCTCGCAGGGAAACACAGAGCAAGTGTTTCATGTGACCTAACACACACGCCCCCGGAACTTCAGAGCCAAAACCGAGAGCATGTAATTTTTAAACAACTTTCCAATTTTTATTTCTGTTATCAAATCTGCATCGTTCTTTTGGTATCCTTTTATTAAAAAGCATACCTATGTAGGCTCAGAAACGGCAAAGCACTACTGAGAGCTAGCTGCTGATTGGTGGCTGCACATATATGCCACCTTGTCTATGGCTCACAAATATTTTCAGCTACCTCACAGTATTGCATTGCTGCTCCACGGATTACCTAGGTATGCTTTTCAACAGTGCTTACCAAGAAAACAAAGCACATTTTAAAATAAATTCAAAAGTTGTCTAAAGTTTCATTCTGTCTGAATAATCATTTTCCTTATGACTTTTCTGCCCTATTTAAGAGAAAATATTCTCTTAAAGAAATATGACTTCATTGTTTCATTACCATTAACTTAATTAGTGTTTTAAGATGTAGGTCTCCCTCAAGAACCTTCAATTTAAAGCATAATCAACACAATCTACCTTTTCACTTTTTATTGTGCTGCTCGTGGTACTATCACATGTTGGGCCTTAAAAAAAAACTACTTTTAAATCATACAAAGTCAAAAACACTGATAGAAATAGGGAGTAAAACCTATATACTTTTACTATTGTATGTATGTTTAGGGGCAAATTTGCACTGTCAATTTTATGTAGCTACTTCTTAACGTTAGCAGAATGGAGGACACCCAAAGCTAGCGATCGCAGGGAGAGCGTGTTGCTGTGATCCAATGCCTGTCAGTTGGGTACCTCCAATCGTGAGATACACGCTGAAATCTGTATCTCACCCTGCTGGATGAACCCTGCATGTGAAGCTAGCCAGCTTCAGTACAGTAACTGTCAAAAAATGACAGTTACTGTGTATACTGTCACTGAGACTTTCCCTTTAAAGACACCATCTAAAATTTAAAAAAAACAGGACTAGCTTTCACGGCATGACAGTAGCGAGGGCATGGAGTGATATATAGCACTATTCTTTAAAGAGACCATTAAGTAAAAAATGTGACGAAAGGGCTAATCAACCCCAAGCTGCAACCACCAGCCTAACAGAAGGGGTCAACTATCCCTTCCACTGTTACCAGTCTGTAGTACACAGGGTTAATTAAACCCAACTGCAACATTCTGTTGTATCACAGGCAGGGCTAAACACAAGCCTCTGCCGCTATTTTGCGACACACAGGACAACTTGTCCAACTGTGACAGTGGGGAGGTTACAGACATAAAGGGATTAATAGTTAAGGTATCCCAATTCCTTACGAGGACCTACAATCCACCCACATTAACCCCCATAGCCGACCTATACCACCCTGAAAAAAAAATGTTCGCAAATATCCATTTGTGCTACCAGCTTGCCACAGACAGAGTTACGATCCAAGCTGTGACAAGTGTGGGCATGAAGGGGTTAACCTTACATGTAAGGATTTGGGAAAAGGTAGCTGGAGAACAAGGACATAAGGGCCAACCCACATTAAATCCCAAATTCCTGCCTAAACTTTCCCAAACCTGAACATTTGCTGCCACCATATAAAAGCATATCACTCTGGGCTTTTTATGCTACCCCCACATTATATCAACAATAACCCCCCCCCCCCCTCCAAAAAAAAAAGTAATGAATTCAGTTATTGGAGCACAAAGACAAACCTGGTTAAATTTATGTTTAAAGGGACAGTCAACACCAGAATTTTTGTTGTTTAAAAAGATAGATAATCCCTTTATTACCCATTCCAAAGTTTTGCAAAACCAACACTGTTATATTAATACACTTTTTACTTCTGTGACTAACTTGTATTTAAAGGGCCACTGTAAGTAAATATTTTCTATGCCTGTTACTAACTAACTACCCCAAATACGCTTTTTATCAATAGCATTTCATTAACATATCTCTACCGTATATCAGAAATCTTGTCTGCAAATGTAATTGTTTTCCAAACCCACTCTGTGGGTATCCTTTGCTCTGTACCAATCCGTTTACAATACCTAGGTTTCAAAATGGCGCTTTAAACACAAAGTTATTGGTTTAAGTATTTTGAACATGCAGTGCTGAAAATAGTGGGCAGGATAACGTGACATCATCGGCGAATTAAAGATATAACTTTTAGAACGTTATGAAACTTCGTCTTGGAGAAAATATAGGTCAGTAGGTTTTAATTAATGTTTATTAACTTTAATATGTTAGTAGTTTAGCTTAAAAATTATAACAGAAAGTAATCCTTTAAGCATCTTCTGACCGTCCCTAATCACATGACTTTTAGTTATTATCTATTGACTTGCATTTTAGCCAATTAGTGCAGTGTCTGCCACTAGCCACAAGCGTGATCACAATGCTATCTATATGGCCTACATGAGCTTGCTCTCCCTTGCTGTGAAAAGTAAATAAAATAGAGGCGGCCTTCAAGGGCTTAGAGATTATCATATGTGCCTTCCTAGGTTTGCTTTCAACTAGAATTCCAAGAGAACAAAGCAAAATTGTTGATAAAAGTAAATGGGAAAGTTGTTTAAAATTACAAGCCCTATTTGAAAAATGAAAGGTTTTTTTGGACTTGACTGTCCCTTTAAATCTGAAAAAAGTTGTGCATAAAAAAAAAAGAAAATAAATAAATATTCAGGTAATTGTATCCAGGTAATATTCATCCAAGAGTTCTAAGAGTCGTTCCAGAAGACGTGAAAATATAAATGTAGTCCCTCTTCATAAAAAATGTAGTATGGCAGATTCTGCAAACTAAAGGACAGTAAGTTTGACCTCAGTTGCAGGGAAATTAAAGTGACAGTAAAGTCCAAATGAATAGATAAAAAGTTGTTTAAAATGACATGCCCTAATTTACTTTATTCAAATTTGTGGTGTTCTCTTGGTATTCTTAGTTGAAAGCTAAACCTAGGTAGGCTCATATGCTTATTCCTAAACCCTTAAAGGCTGCTACTTATCTGAATGCATTTGACAGTTTTTCACAGCTAGAGGGCGTTAGTTCATATGTTTCATATCAATAACATTGTGCTCACGCACGTGGAGTTATTTAAGAGTCAGCACTAATTGCCTGAAATACAAGCCTGTCAAAAGATCTGAGATAAGGAGGCAACCAGCAGAAGTTTAGATACAAGGTAATTACAGTGGTAAAAACTGTATTTCTGTAAGTGTTGGTTATGCAAAACTGGGGAATGGTAAATAAGGGGATTATCTATCTCTCTTTTTTTTTTTTAAACAATAACATTTTTGGTGTTTGCTATTCATTTAATGAAAATTCTTTTAAAGCAAATACTTGTCTTCAGACCAACTACTTAGAAGACAAATGGCAGCATGGTTTCACTGCTGGAAGAACCTGTCAGACTAATAAAATTGATTTCTTTGACCATGTAACTAAATTAGACCGTAGATGTAAATTATCTAGACTTTAGCAAAGCATTTGACAGTGCACCTCACAACAAACTTATTCACAAAATGTATTGCCTTGAGTATATACTAAGGTTGTTAAAGGGACATGAAGCCCCAATTTTTTTTCTTTCATGATTTAGATAGAGCATCCAATTTCAAACAGCTTTCTTATTAACTTTATTATAAATGTTGCTTCATTCTCTTGGTATCCTTTATTGAAGGAACAGCAATACACTACTGGGAGCTAGCTGAACAAATTGGTAAGCCAATGACAAGAGGCATATATGTTCAGCCACTAAGCAGCTAGCTCCCAGCTTCCGAGCCTATGCAGGTTTTCAACAAAGAATACCAAGAGAACAAAGCAATCTAGAAGTAAATTGTAAAGGTGTTAGATGTTGTATCTGAATCATGAAAGAAAAATGTGGGGTTTCATGTCCCTTTAAGTGGATAGAAGGCAGAGGGTTTCAATGAATGGAGTATTTTCAAATGAAGGGTCATTTACTAGTGGTGTTCCCCAAGGGTCAGTTCTTGGACCTGTTTTGCTTAATATCGGAAGTGTGCTTTGTAACAGAGTTGATTTTCTAGGAAGATTGAATCAAATGAGCAGTGATATTTAACAAAAACAACAAAAAAAACTTCAGGACTGTTCTAATAGGATCTAAAATTGAATTTTACCAGTAGCAAAATTATGCATATAGGATCCAAAAACACAAAGGCCAATTATGGTATCAATGGTACATTACTGACTGTAACTAAAGACTTATTTCTGATGATTTAAAATTTGGTAGACAATTCATCAGTGCCAGCCAGTAAGGTTGGTCAAGTACTTGGTTGCATTGGAAAAGGTATTTGTATCAGAAATAGCAAGGTTCTTATGCCACTTTACAGATCACTATAGATATAAAGCTTCAAATATATGAAGGGACCTAATAACGTGGAAGCTGAAAAGATTCCCCCCCCCCACTAACATAAATAAATAATAAAATAAGGGGTTGTAATCTTAAAGGGGCAGTCAACACCAAAATTGTTGTTGCACAACCAAGATTATGTTAAATTTATTTTAGCCAATCTATTTTAGCCAATCAGAGCTGGATCACCTGAACTCTACATGCGTGAGCACAGTGTTAGCTATATGACACACATGAACTAACACCCTCTAGTGGTGAAAAACTGTCAAAATGCCCTAAGAGAAGAGGTGGCCTTCAAGGGCTAAGAAATTAGCATATGAACCTCCTAGGTTTAGCTTTCAACTAAGAATACCAAGAGAACAAAGCAAAATTGGTGCTAAAAGTAAATTTGAAAATTGTTTAAAATAACACTCTCAGAATCATTTATTTTGGACTAGACTGTCCTTTTAATATACTTTATAACACTTAAACCTCTAAATTCCTGCCTGTTTCTAAGCCACTTCAGACAGCCTCTTATCACATGCTGTTTAATTAGCATTTCACAACAAGAGACTGCTAGTTCATGTGGGCAATATAGATAACATTGTGCTCACACCTATGAAGTTGTGGCAGACACTGCACTAATTGGCTAAAAAGCAAGTCAATAGGTAATAAATAGCCATATAATCAGGGGGCTGTCAAGAGGCTTAGATACAAGTTATAATCACATAAGTAAAAAGTATATTAATATAACCATCCATGTTGGTTATACAAAACTGTGGAATGGGTAATAAACAGATTATCTATCTTTTTAAACAATAAACATTTTGGAGTTGACTGCCCCTTTAAGTTAGAGGGTAACAGATTCAGGAGAAATGTGAGAAAGCTTTTTTGTTTTTGTTTTTTTTTTTTTAACAGAAAGGAGGTGTTTACATGGAATAAACTTCCAATGGAAGTGGTAATCACAGGGACTGTATAATAAAAAATGCTTGGGACATGCATACGGCTATCCTAAGAAAATGGTAACCTGTAATATGGGTAGACTTGATGGGTCTTTTGTTCCTTATCTACCATCAAATAATTTGCTTCTATGAAATAAGATGTTTATATGAAAAAAGTTAATTAAATCTCAGGCACACACGATTGCAAACAGTTATAAAAAACTAAATTTAAAAAGTAAAATGGTGACACTGCAAATCCCAAATCCTTCTCTTGTTCCTTTTTGCTGTTAAGGGGACAGTTTACACCAGAATTGTTATTCTTTAAAAATATAGATTATCCCTTTATTACCCATTCCCCAGCTTTGTACAACCAACATTGTTATATTAATACACTTTATAACATTTAGACCTCTAAATGTCTGCCTGTTTCTAAGCCACTACAGACAGCCTCTTATCGCATGCTTTTTTTTTTTTTATTACCTTTTCACATCCGGAGACTGCTAGTTCATGTGGGTCATAAAGATAACATTGTGCTCACACCCATTGAGTTATTTAGAGTCAGCACAGCACTAATTGGCTAAAATGCAAGTCAATGGATAATAGTCATGTGTCAGAAGATGCTTAGATAAAAGGTAATCACAGAGGTAGAAAGTATATTAATATAACTGTGTTGGTTATGTGAAACTGGGAAATGGGTAATAATCAACACTACTTTATAGCCAGTCCAGGTCACATGACCCACCCTAGGGGGTAGTTGGATATTGCTCAGCTTACAGTATCTCACACTCATCTGGTTTATTCTGATGAATTGAAGATATTGGCCCTAGGCAAATAGACCAACATCCCAGTGTTCCCTTTCTATGGAAAATTATAGCATTTACCTTTCAAGACTTTAGTACAAACCCATAGACACCAAACATCCCAGTTTAAGTGGCTGGCATTTCCCAAATAATCTCTTGGCACTTATCCTTACCCAGGTTTGTTTGGGCTTTTTGGATCCCTACTTTTGCCAGCACCTAAAATATGTCTACATGGATACTGAAGATGTATTTTTGGAAGAGTTGTGGGCATTTTTCATAGTAGATATTGTGGTTAGGGAGTTCTGGCTTTCAGCAGGGGACTGGCTGGGAGAATCACAACTAACTCTTACCCCCAACTGTGTTAAACCATACAAATTTGGACATTGTGAAATTCAGAGACAAAGGAACCAAGTGTTTAACTTTGAAGCCAGAAACCTCACTGTCCTAAAGCTGATCAAAATCTACACCATATGATTATATTCAGAATTCACATGAAGTTGTATTAACCTCTTAAATGCTAATAGAGCATGCCTTTGGATGACAGAAACTTTAATTATTCAGAACATGCACCCAGCAGAGCATTACTGCTACTTCAGTAGAGGATGAATACATTGAAAAGTTGTTTAAAAATCGTAAGCTTTGTTCGAGTCATAAAGAAAAACACAGGTTTCATGTCCCTTTAACATGGCATAGAACCACCGCAAAGTAGCACTGAAATCGACCTACACCACCCAAATCCTTAATCTGACACTACCGGAGACTTTGTATTTGTGCTGTCTCAGGCTACCATAAATTAAATTAATGTTAAACTGAACACTAAATACGAATTCCTTTTTGATTGTTCCTAAGCCATTTTCAAGACACAGAAACTATACGAGAATATTTAGTGCTTTTAGAAAACAAAACAGTGAATCATGTATAGAAAGCCACCACTGTAAAACAATATTATAAAGTAAACAAGCATTCAACAATGCACAGAAACACCTTATATGAAAATTGGTGTATACAGTCCCTTTAACATGTAATAAAGAAGAATATGCACATATACGGATATTTAAATCCAGCATAAAACCTTTTAAAAACGTACTTAGAAGATCCTAATTTAGCACTGTTGATGAGGTTAGGCTTGGACACCAACTAAAATGGGTGAAATGAGGAAAGAAGAGCAAACAGTCTTCGTCCCTCCCCTGCATATGAAAAAACCCATTGGCTAAACAGGAGCAAGCAGGAGTCTGTAGACATCGGTATACATCTAAAACTTTGAGGCTTGGTTAGGAGTTTTAAAATCAACACAATGTTATTTAAAAATAAGCAAAACTTTATAGTCAGATGGGCTTTATCATCTACAAAACATTTATGCCATGAAAAATCTAGTGTATAATGTCCCTTTAATTTACAAATTAGGATAAAGTCTTTTGGTATACCAAATAACCCTTGCAAGAAACTCCTGCTGCTTCTACTTACTTACTACTTACTCTTGGACAGTAGTTATCCACTGACCCTGAATGTTCTAATCTATTGAAATTCTGCAAAGTGCACACATTTATTTGCGATGCAGTATTTGATATTGTGAAAATTAATATCAAAAGCATGTGTCTAGCTACAGCTCCAAGAATATTTACCAAGGTTCTAAGTGCCCTTTTACCTGTAATCAGAGCTCAGGGTATTGCAGTATTTCCTTACCTAGACGATGTCTTGGTACTAGCTCAATCTTCTCATTTTAGCAGAATTTCACACAAAACTACTGTTTCTTCAAAGACATGGTTGGAGGATCAATTTACCAAAGAGTTCCTTGATTCCTCAGACAAGTCACCTTTTTGGTTTCCAGATAGATTTAGAGTCCATGACCCGTTTCCTGAAAGAACAGAGAATAAAATGCATATCAACTTGTCTGAACCTTTAGTCTCTCTCATTCCCTTCAGTGGCTCTGTGTATGGAAGTACTAGGCCTCATGATTGCAGCTTCGGACACAATTTCATTTGCTCGATTTCATAAAAGACCTTTTCAGCTTTGTATGCTGCGCCAATAGTGCAAGGATTATACTCGGATATCCCAAGGGATATTCTTAGATCCGAACACGCATCTCTCCCTGACTTGGTGGCTGAATGACCAGCCTATTATTCAGGGGGCTTCTTTTATTCGTCCTACCTGGTCGGTTATCGCCACAGATGCAAGTCTTTCAGGTTGGGGAGCTGTCTGGGGTTCTCTGACAGCACAGTAGGCGAGGTTAACATTCAGGGCCCCATTAGGCTTGGCCTCTATTGAAAAGGGAACCTTATCTCCATTTTTAGACAGATTTTATGGCAATAGCTTACTGTATGTCAATCATCAAGGGGGAATTTGCAGTGCCCAAACCATGATAGAAATCTCTCGAATCCTCTCTTGGGCAGAAACCAATTTGTGCCCCATCACTGCGATTCACATACCAGGTGTAAACAACCGGGAGGCAGACTACATCAGTTGTCAGTCCCTACATCCAGGAAAGTGGTCTCTCCACCAAGATGTATTCTATTGATTTTAAAACACTGGGTCCAGCCAGAAATAGATCTGATGGCTTCTTATTTGATCAACAAACTTCCCAAGTACCTTTCAAGGTCCAGGGATACTCAGGCAGAGGTATTGGATTCTCTAGCAGTTCCTTGATCTTTCCAGCCTGCTTATATCTTTCCCCCTCTGTTCCTACTCTCCAGAGTGATTTCCAAGATACAATTGGAACAGTTCATTGTAATCCTAATAGCCCCAGCTTTGCCCCACTGGATTTGATATGCGCACTTAGTCTGAATGTCCAGTTTCCCACCATGGCCTCTTCCTCTAAGTTCAGACCTGTCTCAAGGTCCCTTCTTCCATCCAAATCTAAAGTCCCTACACTTGATGGCATGGAAATTTTAAGTTGAAGTTCTCAGTCATAGAGGATTCTGAGACTGTGATTAACACTATGATTCAGGCTCACAAACCTGTTTCTAGGAACATTTATAATAAAGTTTGGAAAACTTATATTTAGTGGTGTATCAACCATGATTATTCCTGGCATTCTTTTAGAATTCTTCAGTCTTTGCAAAATGGTTTAGACAAATGTTTATCTGCCAGTTCTTTGAAAGGAAAAATCTCTGCTCTTTCTGCATTTCATATGAAGATTGCTAACCTTCCCGATGTCCGTTGATTTATACAGGCTTTAATCCAGATTAAACCTGTTATTAGGCCTATTTCTCTTCCTTGGACTCTTAACCTAGTATTAAATGTTTTACAGGCGGCTCTTCCTTTTGAGCCTATGCATAAATTGGAGATTAAACTACTTTCATGGAAAGTGTTTTCTTTTGGACATCTCTTCTAGAAGATTCTGAATTGTCTCCTTATCTCATATTCCATCAAGATAAAGCTCTTTTGCAGACTTCATTTACATTGTTACCTAAAGTTGTTTCCTCATACATTAATAGGGCAATGGTTGTTCCCTCCTTGTGTCCTGATCCAAAAAATGCTTCTGAAAGATCTTTACATTCTTTGGATGTTGTTAGTAGCATCAATATAATATTGCAATGCTAAGTATTTCAGACAGACTTCTAGTCTGTTTAATTTTTTTTCTGTCCCTAAGAAAGGTCAGAAAGCCTCTATTTCTTTAACCTCTTGGTTGAAACTTTTGATTCACAAAACTTATTTGGAGGCGTGTCAGCCTTCGCCACAGAGCATTACAGCTAATTCTACTAGATCTGTTGCCACATCTTAGGCTTTCAAGAATGAGGCTTCAGTTGGCTTCACAAAGCGGCCACTTGATCTTCTCTGCATACCCTTTTTATTAAATTTTACCATTTCAATATTTTTGCTTCGTCAGAAGTGGCCTTTGGTAGAATGGTCCCTTAGGCAGTTGTCTCAGTTTCATAATTGTGCCTATATATTAAGTTTGTCTTTAAAAGACCTATTCATTTTTGGGTTATGGATTGAATTTCTCAGCAAAAAAAGCATTTTTTTTTCAATCCCTCCCTTTGTTACTCGTGCACATCAAAACATCTTGGGTATTAGATCCCATACGTAACAGCTCATGGACTCTTGTCACTTATATGAAAGAAAACCATAATTTATATCTTAATTGATAAATTAATTTATTTAATGGTGGCGAGAGTCCATGAGCCCTCATCCGTTTGGGGTTGTTTTTGTTTTGTTTTACTCCTAAGCACTTCACCACTTGACTATACGTCAAACTAAGATATGAGTGAGGTGGGAGGGGTTTTATAGGCTTTTTGGGTTTTGGGAAACTTTTCCGCCTCCTGGTAGGAATGTATATCCCGTATGTAACAGCATGTGGACTCTCACCACCATGATATCAATGTATATATCAGGTAAGATATAAATTGTTATTATATATATATATATATATATATATATATATATATATATATATATATATATATATATATATATATATATATATATATATATATATACACATCCTGAGGACAGACACTTCAACTCCAGAAGCAAGCAACCGGCAAAAAACCCAAAGCTAAACACCAATCCATAAGGCAACAGGAGCCTGCGCTCCTCTCCCGAAACCAAAACAGACAACGCTGACAACTAACTTTAAGATATCATCCAACATAGACTGATCCTACCACAGAGACATGGCGGCTACAGGTCGTATATAAAAGTTTTTTCTTTTACTAGATTGCTTCAGGTTTGGGGGGTGGGGATACTACCCTCATTGTTAGTTTCACTGTTGAAAGTTTACTCTGTTGTTACATTGCTACCTATTCAGAAGACTAATCTACTATAGAAGTTGTAAAAGTATTTTTGTTAAAAATATTAACATTAGTAGAATGTTGCAACTTTTTGCCTTCTCTTTAACTGTATAATTTGACAATCGCCATATTTCCTACATTATACAAGAGATTGCAGCACACACCCAAGAACCTGCTTAGACTAATCTTCACAATTAAAACTAAATGACTCCTAATATGTATACGCTCACCATCACCACCATAAACGCGAAAGGGCTTAATAGCCCTGAGAAAAAGATCTACACAAATATTCCAACGACATCATCTTACAGGAGACGCACTTAAAAAAGGGACACAAAACAAAGTTACTTAATTATAGATGCAGAACAGTGTACTTAGCATCAGGCAACACCAGAAAAGGAGGAGTGGGAATTCGACTTAAAAACTCTATACCTTTTCAAGCAAAGCATATAGAAAAAGATATGAATGGTAGATACATTATTTTGATAGGCCTTTTATACAACAAGCCTGTTACCTTTATCAACATATAGTTACCTAATAAAGAACACCACCTCTTTAAAACAATCCACCAATCCTTACTCGAACATGCTAAAGGGACATTGTTCCTTGGGGGAGACTTCAACCTGCCCTTAGACCCAACACTAGATACATCCTCTGGGCACACGTGCACTCCCAAAAGAGTGATAAAAACAATTTCTAACTATATATCCCAATTGAAATTACATGACACATGGAGAACATTTAATCCACAGGTTAGGGACTATACATTCTACTCGCACCCACATAAAACATATACAAGAATAGACTACATTCTCTCTGACCAGATAGGTTTATCCATGGTCACAGACTCAAAAAAAATCACTTGGTCTGACCACGCACCAGTGCAATGCACAGTGAAATAGCCTGATATTCCACATAGACCCTTCATTTGGAGATTGGATGAATTCATGTTAGGAAATGTTCTAATCAAACAAGTAGTAGATCAGTCCATTGAAAACTATTTTAGGGAAAATAACATAGAAAACATTACACCAAGTACCATCTGGGAAGAACATAAATATGTGATAAGGGGAGAGTTTATCACACATAAGGCAAGGGGGAAAAAAGCAAACAGGCAATTCTTAAACTAGACACTGGCCCAGATAAGTTATTGGGGGAAAAAACCCACAATCCACTAACATTTTAGAAACACTGAAACAAACTAGACAGGCTCTCGAAGAGCATCTCACTAAAGAATACCAAAGGAAATTGGTACTAATGAAGCAAAAATTTGGACACAAAAGACAAAATAGGCCCTTCACTAGCAAAAGCCCTTAAAAGAAGCCAACTCAATGCACACATTTATTCTACATCAAACACCAGATGAGACACCAATACGGTCAGTAAAAATATAGCAGAGTTATTCAAACAGTATTATGAGACATTATATAATATCCAAAACACAGCTACACCTCAAGACATAGAGACATTGCTCTTTGATTTGGACCTACCGTCTCTAGACAAAAAGGAAGCAGATAATCTAGACTCGCCTATAACAGAGGAGATACAAAAAGCAATAAAAGACATGCCTAGCGGGAAAAGCCCAGGCCCGGATGGCTTGAGCGTGAAATACTACAAAATTTATATTCACCATCTCACCATATCTCTGGCAAACACATTCAATTCTATAGTGAATACAGGGGGATCACAGACAATGTTAGAGGCCCACATCACAGTTTTACTAAAACCAGGAAAACCACCAAACAGACCCGAAAAATTTTGTCCCATATCGCTGCTAAACAGACATAAAAAATCTTTGCAAAAATTCTCGTTACCAGATTAAACGGATATCTTCCCAAATTAATAAACAATGACCAGGTGGGTTTCATTCCAGGTAGAGGCCAGAGACAACACTTTAAAAGTGTTGCAAATTATCACACGTTAAGAACGAGAACATCCCAACAGTCCTCAATAGCCATAGATGCAGAAAAAGCATTTGATCAAATACATTGGTTTTCTAAAAATGGTATTACAAAAAATGAAATTCAGCGATAAATTTATCAATCAAATTTCCTCATTATACACAGCCCCTACGAAATGGCACTAGACAGGGATGTCCCCTCTCACCCGCACTATTCGCCTTTTCTATAGAAACACTGGCACAAAAAATTCGGAATAACGGGAGTACAAATTCGCAAAACTGAACACAAATTAGCACTTTACGCAGACGACGTCTTGCTCACACTTGCCAATATAAAAACATCAATACCACAGACATTATAAACATTTACAAACTTCGGACAGGTCTCCAACTTCCTCCTAAACCTTACTAAATATGAAATGCTAAGCATCACTTACAAGGAATCAACGCAACATACACTAATTCCAAATTGCCAGTTAAAAAGGCAAACGGTTAAAATAAAGTACCTAGGCGTTTACCTATCTCCAGACTTCCCGACTATATTCCAAGCCAATTATAAAGCACTAGAAAAAAAATGACAGACCTATCTAGCTGGAAAAATAAATCTATATCCTGGATAGGTAGAATAAACGTAGTGCAAATGAATATCTTACCAAGGCTATTATACATGTTGCAAACAACTCCCATACCTCTCCCACCACAATACATTGACAAGATCCAATTGTTAATAGAGCAATTCATTTGGCAGGGTACTAGACCCAGAGTACCAAAGCAGACAATGTATTAGCCTAATTAAAATGGTGGTGTGGGGGTACTGAACATACACGCATACAAAGCAGCCATAACACTACATAGACTTTTGGACTGGTGCACTAACAAGTAAACAGTTGGTCCAAATTGACAGGAATATCTTAGGGTTGTGCAACACAAGTGTTGCGGCCTGGACGCCCACCAAATACAGGAATACAATAATACATCAATATCCTTTACTGACAGAATTACTTGTGACATGGGATAAGATAACTAATACCTCAACCAACATTTCTAACATCCTTTCCCCCGTGTCCCCAAATTGCAATAATCCAACTCTACCATGGAACCACAGAGAATCGCAATCAGACTTCAGCTCCTATATAAGAGACGGAATAATATCAATATTTTACAATGATAAAAAGCTCAGGTCATTAACTGAAATCCAAAGAAAATCATCAAGATATCTCCCTAACTTGGTACTCCTATTCACAGATTTGCCACTACATAGACACACATCCCAACAAACACCACTTCCTTAGAACACTAACACCATTTGAAAAATTATGCTTGCTTGAAAACTCCCCTAGACACGCCATATCCATATTATATAAACAAACATTGACAAGAGACAAACAATACCTTCCCACATACACCAACTCATGGGATAAAGAATTGGGCACCAACATTACACTGAAAGATTGAAAAACTGCCTTCACGATCACCAAAAAATCCTCAACTTCCACAAGAGTCTTAGAAACAAACTATAAATATCTCACAAGATGGTACCTCACTCCTAGCAGAATACATACACTCTATAAAACAGCCAGCAATAAGTGCTGGAGGGGATGCAGAAAAATAGGGACCCCGACACACATCTGCTGGAACTGTTGCAAACTAGACGCATTCTGGACAAGTATACTCACATATGTCAGGAGTCAAAAAATTACCAAATGACCCGCAGATCCTCCTCTGCCTGTCCTTGCCAAAACTTAACGACAGTCAATATTAATGATAAACATAATCTCCAGTCAGGCACTATAGACACTCATGAATTAAAAAGGATAATGTGTGTCCCTCTTTTGAATTTTGAAATGTTAGGAGGTATGCTTACTAGCAAAAAAATACCAAAATAAAGCAAATTACATATGGAATTACATTGGAAAGTTGTTTGCATGTTCTTTCTAAAATGATAAGTTTAAATTTTACCTTACTGGCCCTTTTTTTTTTATTAAACATAATAGCATAACCTAAATGAAAAGAAAAAAATAAAAGTTTCACGTTGAATGATAATGCATACAAGTAAATTATACAAGTTGATTGAAAAGGGTACTAGTAAATTATACAAGTTGATTGATATTGCGCACACACACACACTACATAGCATACACTTATACAGGCAGACACACACTACATAGCATACACTTATACAGGCAGACACACACGCACACTACATAGCATACACTTATACAGGCAGAAAGACACACACACTTCATAGCATACACTTATACATGCAGATACAGACACTACATAGTATACACATATACATGCAGATACTACATAGTATACACTTATACATGCAGATACACACACACACACACACACTACATAGCATACACTTATACATGCAGATATACACAGACACTACATAGCATACACTTATACATGGAGATACACACTACATAGTATACACGTATACATGCAGATACACACACACAGACACTACATAGCTTACACTTAAACATGCAGATATACACACGCACACTACATAGCATACTCTTATACATACAGATACACACACACACACTACATAGCATACTCTTATACATACAAATACACACTACATAGCATACACTTATACATGCAGATACACAGACACTACATAGCATACACTTAGACATGCAAATACACACTACATAGTATACACTTATACATGGAGATACACACACACACACTACACAGCATACACAAACATTCAGATACACACATACACTAGACAGCATACACTTATACATGCAGACACACACACACACTACACAGCATACGCTTATACATGCAGATACACACACACACTGCATAGCATACACTTATACATGCAAATACACACAAGCACTTATACATACAGATACACACAAGCACTGCATAGCTTACACTTATACATGCAGATTAACACACACACACTACATCATATATGGGTATCTGTAATTCATTGTATGGGGTCCTGGGGTTGGCAAGCACATTAGCTGGCAGCCTGAGGCTCCCAATGTTAGTTACCCTTGTGTTAGCACTGCTCATCGTATAAAACTGAAGGCATGCTAGTATTATCACTAGGGGTTAGACATCATCACTACCAGTGGTTAAAGGTCACCATTACCTGAGGTCAGAGGGTATACAGCCTTCTTTCTCCTGCTTTCCACAGGGTAACTAAGCCATGGACAGAGACGGCTGCTGGACAAATGTAACTAACCCGGTAAAATAACACAGCAGAATATATAAAAGGTATCTAACCCTGGGAGAGAAAAGCCGGCTGCTTCTGAGTATGGGCCCAATATAATAAAAAAAAAATGCATGGGGTAATGCAGGACAGATGGCAAGCTTCCCTAAAATCGTGACTGTCCCGTGAAAATTAGGGGGTATGAGAATATATAGTTAAGCTCACGAGCAGCAATGCACTACTGGTAGCTGCACATATATGCCCCTTGTTATTGACTCACGCAGTGTGTTCAGGTAGTTTCTAAAATCAAAATAGAAAAATGTGGGCTTTATGTCCCTTGAAGGTCTATTTCTCAGCTTTGCTGTGGAGAAGCAGCATGTTATTTCTGCAGACACAGAATCGCGGTTTTGAGAACTACAAAACCAAGAATATGTGTTAATATCTTTTAGATAGAAAAAATGCCCAACGTAATCTTGCCAAAACCTCTGGGAGAGCATAACATTGTGAATGGATTAATGGAATAAATTTACCAAAAAAATTAAACATTACCTAGCACGAGGCTGTATTTTCATGGCTGCAATTATAAACTAAAAACTCAGTTATTTGAGAAGGAATAATCTTAGGACTATAATGAATCTTAATTAGAAACTATATTGAGATAAATGTTCCCTTAAAAAGCATTTTACTTAAAAAAATAAAAAAATAAATATCCTATTTAAATAGAAAAAAATCTGATATTTTTTTTCTCTCAATCATGGGTTTTTGCACCGATACCATTTTTTTAAGACTGAGTACAAGTACCGATACTTTTTTTTTTTTAAATGCTCTCCGATAACAATTATAGATACTTTCATTATGTCATATGACAGTTTCTCAAGCACAATACAGACTAAGGATTTAAGATAGAGTATTTATAATTATGAAGAACTGTAACTCAAAAGACATTATGGAATAATAAAACAATTTTATTTGATTGTCACAAAATTCACAGAACATGTTTATAAATACAAATATTACAATAAAATATATTAATAATAACAATAAGTAACAGCTGCTGGGGCTGGAAAGCTACAATTTAAAGGGGTGATTACTGGATGCAATTGGGTTGTAGGGTGCCTATATAACATCAATCTGACATTTTTATTTAATGCAAAGTAATATAATTTAATTCTGAAAAAAATATTGGGGAAGGAGTATCCCAGTAATCCCCTTTGAGAAAAATAGGGCATTTGCATTCTACTGACTCAACAGAAAATAGGTCTGATCTTCATATTTTTCCAGGGCTGCTTTTTATTCCCAGTTCAGCCTTGGCTAAGGATGTTCCTCAAAGTACAGTGTTTTGAGCATAATCGTGTAAGATGAGAACTAGCAGTATAACAGGCAATCTAGCAATTAGAATATTTTTTTCAAAAGTTAGTGGCAAGTTCTTATTAAGGAACAGAAGCATCTCTGCATGTTCAGTTATAAGTCTGTTTCTGCTATCAGTAAGGATGTTTGACGCTAAGCTGAACAGTCTTTTACTTTTCACACTACTGCATGGGGCAGAAAGATAATTTTGGGCCATTTTAGCCAGAGCTGGAAATCTCAGTTTTCTTCATAAATGGAAAGAGTCCACAGCTGCATTCATTACTTTTGGAAATTCAGAACCTGGCCACCAGGAGGAGGCCAAGACACCCCAGCCAAAGGCTTAAATACTCCTCCCAATTCCCTCATACCCCAGTCATTCTTTGCCTTTCGTCCCAGGAGGTTGGTAGAGAAGTGTCAGGAATTTACGATTTGTCTCTTATGGAGGGTAGTACTCTTTGGCATGGGACTGGAGTTTTAGGTAGTCATGTCAGCCTCTCAGTGAGAGCTTGGATGAAAGTTAGAGTCCGGAAATGCAGGGAGAGTCTTTCTTCAAAACCATTCTGTCTCATTTTTAACAGCTCCATAAGCAATCAGCGTTGAGGCGTTTCGCTGCCTGCTTTCTTCTCTCAAGTCCATGGCAGAGGCGAGGCTACTATCTGTCACACTTGAAGGGCCGTGTTCCTGTTCCACGGCGTAGATTCCAGTAAGATTGTTTCATCTTACTTTTCTTATGATTGGTTTGTATTACAAATGTTTTCCCGAGAGGCTACCGCCTTGTGGGACCAAATAGAGTAATCAGGGTCTCAGTGTGAGGCTCTTTTTGTATCTTGGAATCAAGGGTTAATATCTCCTAAGAGGGATTATATGAACAGGGGGGGGGGGGGGGGGGGGGGGGGGGGTTTAATCATGTTTGTGATTCGACCTGCTTATGTGTAGTGTTACTTAGGCTCATGGTTTTGTGGAACATAACGGCCTTGGAAGTGATGCAGCCTTTGTGGTCGGGCGTGATTTTTCTGGACTTGTACGGCTTACCTTGTGACCGGGCATGGTCACGTTTTTGACTCTCCAGTTCCGCATTCCTGACCGTGTGGCGACAGAAATTCTGATTTGCTGGTGTCTGGTGCATAGGAGGTGGTGAGTGTCCCAGCCATTGTGAGTGTGACGTTTAGATTTTTCTTATCTGGTCCATTTTTTTGTATTCATATCCCAGCTATGGAGGATTCAGATCTTGAAATTGAAGTGGTCTCTGATTCAGATTCTACTTATTGCAATGAATGCATATCGGCTCAGATGACACGACAGTCAGTTATGTTCCATATGCCGTGCTAGAGGGCTCAATTCCTCGGGACCGGAGAACCTAGGTGCCGCTGAGCCATCCACCTCTGGGGGTGCTGTCCCTCGAGTGGCGAGTTCCCTACCCCTTACTGTTGCTACACGTGCAGGTGACCCAGAATATGCTTATCATTCCCTGGATGGGGGGTTGTTCCCTCCGGAGGTTGCAGTACGTTTTTGTATTCAAATCCTGATGGCGTATCTGCAGCTTCCAGTTGTCTTCTTAAGATTATGTTCGTGTCAAGTCAACCCGGGCCCCCCAGGCATAGGGTGTTCCGTTCAGCTCTCCGGGGGAGCGACTGTTCCTGTGGCTCTGGTGGAAGTGTGCTGTGCTTTTCGTAATAGACTAGCGCCTTCGTGTTCTGTTACGGCACGTTTTGGCGTTGTTGGACGATCCCATCCTTAATGGATATAGGAGTTCTCAGTTTTCTTCTTCGAATAGCTCACATAATTAAATATAAGGAGATGAAGTAATCTTTTTATAGTCTGGTTATTGAGTATCCTTTCCAATCTGAGCTTGGATGAGCAGGGTTCCATTAGGCTGGTCCTGCGGGTGTGTCCTATTCCTTTTTGGTGAAAACCTACGGTTGCCTTTTCTTTATTTAATCTGGTTAAGATAATTTTTATTTGATTTTAAGAGCTCATGTTTGGTTTCATATTTTTCTTCTGGAATCGATACTTGTGATTTCTTGATCGCTATGTTTATTTCTACGGAAGTTCTTCTGGGGGACACGTTTAGTCCTATATGTTGTCTGTCATTTATTTCTCCCTCCCTGGGGGCGAATATTGTGGCATTGACAGTATGGCTATGGTTCAGACTGGTTCTAAGCTGGTCTTTTGGGACTTGGTGGAGTTCTAGTGCGTCACACTATGTTGGTTCTGATATTGCAGGATTTAAGCGTTTCCTTCCCCACGTGGGTTGAAGATTTGGAGGTTTTAGGGCCTCATTGCTGCCGTTATGGGCAATCTTGCTTTTCTAGGGCTATTGGAATTGTCCTTTTGGACTTGTTCCTTTTTGAGGACTCTTCTTTCGAGTCGAAATTTCTGAACTTCGTCCATTTCTTTTTAGAGATTGGCCTTGCGTTAGTTGTTACTTATTAGGAATGATAGGCTATGTGGTCTCCTTATCCTGGCTCTGTCTAGGGGCTGTTTCTGGGGTTTGGGATGCTATGCATTCTTTTTCCTTGGATGTAGTCCTCTGGTTTTGTACTCTGAGGAGATTATGGAGATTAGCCTTTGTTACCTCGCTCTTCGGGTGGCTTCATCCCTGATGTTTCCCTTTAGTCCTGGAAATTTGGTGGTACGCCTGTTGGGCTTAGATTCTTAGCGGCTCTGTCGTGCCCTAGCTCCTTTGGAGTCGGACCTTTGTAAGGGGTGTTCTCTTCCCTTTGGGTTGGGGTTTATGTTTAGATCTGTTTTATGGATTATTTTTTTCTCTTGTGTAGTCTGTTTTTATTCGGACGGAGTATGGTGTTCCCTGGGATATTGTTTGTCTAAACAATTCTGTGGTTCGGGCCTTCGTTTGTCTGGATCTTTTTGGGCCTAAGCCAGCTGGTCCGATTGGTGGTTAGCCCCATGGTTTCGCTAGCAGGCTCCCGCTGTGGTGCGGGTACTTTTTCTTCATGGCCTTATCTGGTATTTTTCTGGATTTATAGATCCTGTGGCTGGTTCGGGAGCTCCAGTTCTGGCCTTGTGAGTGTGTGTGCGCTGTCTATTTGTCTGTGCCCTTCCCTTGGGGGGGTTGTTTTGCCTTTCTTAAAGAGGTGGGTTTTTCCTCTCTAGAGAGTGGTGGTCCTGTCCTGTGTGCAGGTGGTTGGAGCAGGTGGTTTATCCTGTAAAGAGAGTGGTCCGTTTTTCTGGGATTGTTCTGTTCCATCTGGGGTTGCAGTCTTCAGGTTAGAGCATAGGACTCTTCTGCCTTTTTAGGTCTATCTCTATGGGGTTCTCCTTGGGAGTACCTGTTGTAGGTGCTGTATTGAGACTGACATATAGTGTTGGGCTAGATTTCATAGGGCTTTTCTGCCTTGTTTTAGGTCTATCTCTATGGGATCCTCCTTGGGATTACCTGCTTGTGGGTACTTTTGGATGGCACCCAAGCTCTGTGGGGGTAACTAAGGCCATCCCATTATGCCCTTTTCTATGGGGGCCGGTGGTTGGGGTCCTTTCTGTTCCCCTGTCCTTCAGACCTGCCTGTTGCTTGGGCTAGTCCGGTGTTCTGTGTACCCACTACTTAGTGGATGTTAGCAGTCAGTCGGTTGGTGTTGGTTATTTATCTTCGACTGCTTTTTACTTGCCTGCAAGTATTTTTTATTTTCGGAGTCATCCTGGTATGACTGCAGCGTGTGGTGTTCAGAGGTTGTTCTCTAAGTTTGATGCACGTGTTGACTGGGAATATTTTGATATTCTGAGTTCCTGGTGACTTGGAACTCCGGTTTCAGTCGTTTTTTTCGGGGTTGTTGCTCTGTTTTTTTCCGGAGAACTTTTCTTCTCTGTTCTGATTCCCGGTCTCAACTTTCGGGTCTGGGCGTTGCCTTCCATTGTTTTCAGGATCCCTTAGGGTCTCTGTAAGCTTGGCTCGCTTTTTGGGGTTTTCCATTTTTTATTTGGATCTTCTTGCACCCTGTTTAGGGTCTTCCGGAAATCCTAGTTTGTTCCTCCATGTCCTCTCCCCTTTGGGAGTTTTTGGTTGTCATTCCCCTTTCTCTTGTAGGGGGTATGGTTGTGGACCGACCTTGGGGCGATGGGTCTCCTAGAGGAGTGTTGGCTCAGTTGAAGCTGTTTTCTGTGGTTTCTAGCAAGGCTGTGATCTATCTGTGAGTCAGTGTCCTTGGGGCCTTTTCCTTTTCAAATGTTTTCATGGCTTCAGACGAAGCAGTATTTTTGTTGGGTTGTGGTTTCAGGCCTTTTCACTCAAGAGTGGGCCGCCTGTTGTACCCTACCGTTTTAGCATTCAGTGTGCTCTATAGCTTTGGTATTGTTTTCCCAAAAGTAATGAATGCAGCTGTGGACTCTTTCCATTTATGAAGAAAACATAAATTATGCTTACCTGATAATTTTCCATTGTCCACAGCTCCCCGTCCGTGTTTTTTTGAGGGGCGGACGTAATTTTTGTTCTTCTGGCATCTTTTCACCCTGATATTTCTTCTACTGTTCCTTGTTCCTCAGCAAAATGCCTGGGGGATGAGGGAAGTGGGAGGAGTATTTAAGCCTTTGGCTGGGGTGTCTTTGCCGCCTCCTGGTGGCCAGGTTCTGAATTCCCAAAAGTAATGAATGCAGTTGTGGACTCATTCCATCTGAAGAAAAGAAAATGATCAGGTAAGCATAATTAGTTTTTCATATGTGGGGGAGGGTTTCCTACTTTTCCCGCTTTCTCAGCCCACTTAAGTGTGTGTCCAGCCTGACCTCGTCAATGATGCCTAATTGAGAGGTTCTAAGTATGTTTTTAAAGGGTTTTATACTGAATTTGTATATCAGTATCTGTGCATATTCTTTATCGTATTGACTATTACATACAGTTATGATAATTGGTGTATACTGACCCTTTAATGTTAAATATGGGAAAACACATTTGGAATTCTTACTAGTCTGGGACTGGTGAAACTTCAAGTCCAGCTGAATAAGGTAGTACAGTTATTTTTGTTAAATGAGTAGTTTAAACAATAGGCAGTAACCTTTTCAAGCTTTGATTTTAAAGCATGAAAGGGGGGAAATTCAGATTCAATTTATATGGTTAAATTCTTTATTAAATATTATGAAAAATTTGAAAATTATTTTTGTGGGTACTTTTGTTCTAATTATGTAAAATCTAAGAGTTCTAGAGGCCATAATGAAAATACACAGATACATGTTGGATTATTCAGATGCTTGTTCTCAAAACTGCTAAAAAGTGGGACCACACCAAGTAGTACAAGTAAGGTTTTAACATATCCTGTCAGACAGGGAACCATGGCTCCTAAAATGTTTACTCCCGGTGCTTTGAGTTTGCCTGCATTAGTTTAAAAAAAATATTGGCTCATTATCTAGCTCCTTTTAAAGGGATCTGAAACCCAAACTTTTTCTTTTGTGATTCATGCAGAGCATACCATTTTAGAAAAGTTTCCAATTTTCTTCTTATCAAAATTTGCTTCAACCCAATTATATTATTTGTAGAAGAGATACCTAGGTAGGCATCTGTAGCACTACAGAGCAGAAAATAGTGCTGCAATAAAGTGATCTTGCAAATGGCATTCTTAGAAAAATGCTGCCATATAGTGCTCCAGAAATGGGCCAGCTCCTAAGCATTTTAAACACTAAATACATTTTAGAAGCATAGTATGGAGGTTATTCCACCGTCTCACTCTAGTCATGTATTCGGCCATGTTGAAACTTAGCTGTGTTTCGCACATGTGCAGCAACTCTCCTTACAATATCTGCAATGAAACTTAAGTTCCAAAATGTATAATTAGAGCATGGTGCATGAAATGTATTTAGTGTTTAAAGTCCCTTTTAACATTCTGGCTGGTTAAAAGGTTTCATACAATTTTGACAACACCCCTCGTCATATATTGTTATACATTGTCTACCATATATTGTTGCAACTTTAATGTAAATTTCTTTTATGCCTCTGTTATTGTGAAATTTTCAATAAAAACGTTAAAAAAAAAAAATACATTTTTAAATATTTTTTGTGGCCTTTTGATTTTTAGCTAGTGAAAGATTTACAGTGCACCATGTACTACATATCTCTTTGCATACACTAAAATATTGTAATTTTAATTGAATATACAATTGGACTGTCAATCTAAGAAATATCATTCTCTGCTTATGCTGCTTCTTTCTTCTTGAGTTCAGTGAAAGTTATCGGGCAAAGGTGAAAGATGGTAAAATCTTTACTGACGCGTCTATGGAGCCGCATCTAAAAAGAACTTGCTAAATAAGATGTATGCCCACTAGACATTCTTAATTTAAGAAGATTGCTTGTCTTTTGGGGCCCACTAATCAAGGAAGTCTAAAATGCAAAGCAAAAGCGTTCATCTAAGTCCTAAAGCTGACAGCGTTTTATCTATTTTTCATCTCCTTGTGGATATTTCTACAGGGCATGAAATAATAGCCTGATACTTTTAGCTACTTTAATAAGCTTAAAGTTTGGAATGGTTTCATATACTGCAAATAAAGTTTTATAGGGGCTATATGCTTGATTTTACCCTTAATTCAATAATTGCATTTTCTTCATAAATGGAAAGAGTCCACAGCTGCATTCATTACTTTTGGGAAATAAGAACCTGGCCACCAGGAGGAGGCAAAGGCACCCCAGCCAAAGACTTAAATACTCCTCCCACTTCCCTCATCCCCCAATCATTCTTGGCTTTCGTCCCAGGAGGTTGGCAGAGAAATTGTACGCTCTTATGGAGGGTAGTACTCTTCGACATGGGGCAGGAGTTTTAAGTAATCCTATCAGTCTCTCAGTGATTGATGAAAAGTTAGAGTCCATAGATGCAGGCGGGGGCGCGCACAGGCGCGCCCATGCATGGGACGGGAGCTGGTGGGAACCGCTATACTACAGAAATTGTTGTTTCAGAAGTGGGAGAAAGGTGGGTGGGAGTATGCCCTACATCATACGTTAGGGTACTTGGAGGGGTGGGGGGTTTGTCTTTGGCGGGGGGAAGCTACACTACAGAATTAAAAAAAAAAAAAAATGAAAAAAAAAAGTTTTATTCTAAGATGGCATCCATTAAGGTTGAGGGGGAGGGTTAGAGAGCTTTTTTGGGGGGGATCAGGGAGGTTGGGGGCTAAGGGGGGATGCTACACAGCAGCATATGTAAATATGCTATAAAAAACACACAAAAAACAACTATACCTTTTATTTTAGTACTGGCAGACTTTCTGCCAGTACTTAAGATGGCGGTGACATTTGTGGGGTGGGGGAGGGAACAGAGCTGTTTGGTAAGGAACAGGGGGTCTGATGTGTCAGGTAGGAGGCTGATCTCTACACTAAACTAAAATTAACCCTTCAAGCTCCCTACAAGCTACCTAATTAACCCCTTCACTGCTAGCCAGAATACACGTGTGATGCGCAGCGGCATTTAGCGGCCTTCTAATTACCAAAAAGGAACGCCAAAGCCATATATGTCTGCTATTTCTGAACAAAGGGGATCCCAGAGAAGCATTTACAACCATTTATGCCATAATTGCACAAGCTGTTTGTAAATAATTTCAGTGAGAAACCTAAAATTGTGAAAAATGTAACTTTTTTTTTTTTATTTGATCGTATTTGGCAGTGAAATGGTGGCATGAAATATACCAAAATAGGCCTAGATCAATACTTTGGGTTGTCTACTACACTAAAGCTAAAATTACCCCAAAAAGCTCCCTACATGCTCCCTAATTAACCCCTTCACTGCTGGGCATAATACACATGTGGTGCGCAGTGGCATTTAACGGCCTTCTAATTACCAAAAAGCAACGCCAAAGCTATATATTTCTGCTATTTCTGAACAAAGGGGATCCCAGAGAAGAATTTACAACCATTTATGCCATAATTGCACAAGCTGTTTGTAAATAATTTCAGTGAGAAACCTAAAGTTTGTGAAAAAAAATTGTGAAAAAGTGAACTATTTTTTTTATTTGATCGCATTTGGCGGTGAAATTGTTTCATGAAATATACCAAAATGGGCCTAGTTAAATACTTTGGGATGTCTTCTAAAAAAAATATATATACATGTCAAGGGATATTCAGGGATTCCTGAAAGATATCAGCGTTCCAATGTAACTAGTGCTACTTGTATTTATTGCCCTATAACTTTCAAAAAAAGCAAAGAACATGTAAACATTGGGTATTTCTAAACTCAGGACAAAATTTAGAAACTATTTAGCATGAGTGTTTTTTGGTGGTTGTAGATGTGCAACAGATTTTGGGGGTCAAAGTTAGAAAAAGTGTGTTTTTTTTTCCATTTTTTCCTCCTATTTTATAAAAATAATTTATAGAAAATTACAAGATATGATAAAAATAATGGTATCTTTAGAAAGCCCATTTAATGGCGAGAAAAACGGTATATAATATGTGTGGGTACAGTAAATGAGTAAGAGGAAAATTACAGCTAAACACAAACTCTGCAAAACTGTAAAAATAGCCTTGGTCCCAGAACGGACAGAAAATGGAAAAGTGCTGTGGTCACTAATGGCGAGAAAAACGGTATATAATATGTGTGGGTACAGTAAATGAGTAAGAGGAAAATTACAGCTAAACACAAACTCCGCAAAACTGTAAAAATAGCCTTGGTCCCAGAACGGACAGAAAATGGAAAAGTGCTGTGGTCACTAAGGGGTTAATCATGTTTATGTGATTCAAACTGCTTATGTGTAGTGTTACTTAGGCTCATGGCTTGTGGAACATAACGGTCTTTGGAAGTGACGCGGCCTTTATGGTCGGGCGTGCTTTTTCTGGACTGTATGGTTCACCTTGTGACCGGGCGTGGTTAATTTTTTTTTGCTCTCCATTTCCGCATTCCTAGCCCTGTGCGACGGAGAAATTCGGATCTGCTGGTACTGGGCTCTTAGGAGGTGGTGAGTGCCCCAGCCATTGTGGGTGTCAGGCGCCGTTTTAAGTTTTGGGTACAAATCTCGTATCAATATCCTAGCTATGGAGGAGTCTGATTCCGTAGAGACGGACGTCTGTTTTATTTTCTATTCCGTGCGCAGAATGCGTATTGCCCCGGATGATACTAGCTTATCAGTTATGTTCTGAATGCCGTATTAGAGTGCTCAATTACTTTTGATCGGGGAATCAAGGAGCCACTGAGCCATCCGCCTCTGGGGCTTCTGTCCTCTGAGTGGCGAGTTCCCTTCCATCATCGTTTACTACGCATGCAGGTAACCCAAAATTTGATTCCTATTCTCCAGAAGGTAGCTTCTTCCTGCCAGGGGTTTCGGCACAATGTTGCATGTCCATCATTTTGGCACTAGCGAGTATACAACTTCCAGAAGTTGGGTTTTGGATACTGTTAGTGTTCCATTATCCAGGGCTCTTCAGGCATAAGGTGGCCTGTTCAGCTATCTTGGGGAACGACTGTCCCTGAGGCTTCGGGGGGTCAGCCTTCGAGGCTGGAGTCGTCCTTCGCTCCGGCGGGGGTATGCTGCACTTTTCGGTGTAGACTGACTAGCCTTCGTGTTCTTTTGAGGCATGCTTTGGCCTTGTCAGAAGATCCCATCCTTATTGGATCTGAGACTTCTCAGTCTGCTTGTTCGAATAGCTTACAGAAATAGACATAAGGGGATGAAGTAATCTCCTTATAGTCTTGTTAGTTTGAGCTTGGTAGAACATGGGGCCTGTTGGGCGCTCCTGCGGGTACGTCTCTTCTACTTAGGCGATAAACTTGCGGGTTGCCTTTATTTTATTTAACGCTCATATTTTATATTTCCTTCGGTAAGTTTGTCTGGAATCGATACAATGTTTGATCGCACTGTTAATTCTAAGGAATTTTAAGGACGTGTTTAGTCCTATGTGTGTTTGCTTATTTTCCCTCTCTTGGGGGATTCTATATGGCCTTGACAGGAATAGCCCTTGGTTTCAGGCTAGTCCTGATTGGGTTCAGTCCTTCTGTCCTGAGGCCTAGTTCAGACACATGGCGTCTGTTCTGCCTTGCTGGTCCGGTTGGGCGCTAAGTGCCTCACATATTATTGTGTTATTCTTGTTCTCTTTTACAAGTTTCAGTTCATTCTGAGTGGACCTGAGGGTTCGTGATGCATTGGGGGATTGGTTCAGTCCTCATTGACCTCCAGCTGGTCGATGCCGGCGAGGTAGCTCAGATGGTAAAATGCCCTGACTACTAGGCCTGTTCAAAGATCCTAGTGACACAGGTTCTGTCCTGACAGGGCCGACTCAGCCCTTCATTCTTCTGAAGATACATTGAGTACCATTCAGATTGGGTAATAATCACAACTATTACTATTCAGCTGCCGATTTAGTTCATCCAAGAGCGGGCGCTGGAAAAGCGCTTTGTGTCCCACTGGAACAAGGGCGCTATATAAATACTAGTTTGACTCTCTCATGATTCCGTCTTTGTCGGGATGTGGAGTGTTCCTCCCTGTGTGGGTTGGGGGGATTTCAGACCTCCTTGCCGCCAGTTCTGGCGGTCTTGCCCTCGTGGCTCTTGGATTTGTCCTGTGTTTGGATTTTTCCTTCTGAGGTTCTTCTCTTTGGATGAGACTTCGGGACTTGTGTGTTGCCACTTAGCGGTCTTGGCTGCCTTATGGGAAGTCCTTGTGGCTTTTTCCTACTTTGGGAATTAAGTTGTTCCCTATCAGTGGATGGTAGGCTGTGCTGTCTCCTTTTCCAAGCTTCGCTTAGGGGTTTTTATACCGGGGTTTAGGATGCTCTGCATTCTTTTTCCTTGAGTATGGTCCTCTGATACTCCGGAGGGGATTATGGAGACTATCCTTTGTTTTGCTCACTCTTCGGGTGACCTTGTCCTCTGTTTTTTTTCTGGGCGTTGTTTTATCGCCTTGGTGGGCTCTAGGCCACTCTTGCGACTGTCGTACTTCAGTTCCCTTTGGAGTGTCATCTTCCCTTTTGGGTTGGGATTTCAGAGTGTGACTTGTTCCCGTTTTCCGGGTTGGACCGGTTATGTTCCATGTGAGGTTCCCTGGAACGATCTGGGACTCAGGCCTATTATTTTTGTTGTGGATCTTCCGGATGCCCAGAAGACTTACGATCCTGTGGCTGGTTCGGTGCAATTGCGTTTTTCCAGGGAACACAGACTATGACCTTCGGTCTAGAATGCTTGGCTAGAATTTCTGTGCCCTTTGAGGTGTGCTCTACTGCCCCTTTGGGGAGTTCCTCGATGTTCATCTATGACGTCTAGATGATTTGGAATTGTTTCCTCAGCCTATGGCTTCATGTCTTATGAGCTTGTGCGTTGTTTCTTCCGTACTCTCCCCTTCAGGTGGGTCGTTTGTCCTCCTTATGGGGGTGGGGTTTCCTCTCTCTGGTGGTTGTCCTGTCCTGTGTGCAGGTTGTTGGAACAGGAGTTTTTTATCCTCTAGAGGAGAGCCTCCGTTCTCTGGGGTTCTGTTTCCTCTGGGGTGATGATGTCTCCATGTTCGAGACTGTCATGGAGTGTTGTGCTGGGGCTTCTAAGGCTCTATTGCATTTTTTCTGTTCCTCTCCTATGGATTCTCTTGAACTTCCTATTGTTAGAGTTCTTGGGTTGGCACCTAAGTTCCGTTGGGTGGCTGAGTCCATCTTTTTCCGTCCTCCTTTTTGTTGGTGTTTCGGGTTTTTCTGTTCCCCTGTCCTTCAGACCTGACAGCCAGCTGTAGAGGCCTGTGGGTTACTTTGCCAGCATAACAAGCGGAAGGTTGCAGTTTGAAATCGGTCACAACCCTTTGCACTTTATCTGTGTGTTGGCAGATTTGTACCAAGACTCTGTTCGCCTGTGGGCCCTTGAGGTACGGTGAGCCTTTTTGAGGTTTCTGTGCTTCTCCATGTTCAAGATATGGAGTAGGGCTGGCGGATTTTTGGTTACTCCTGAGTTGGGTCCACTGCTTAGTGGATGTTCTGCAGTCTATGGTAGGGTTTGTGACCTATCCTCTCCTGCTCTTACTTGCCTGCAAGTAGTTTACTACTGAAGTCATCCTGGTATGACTGTAGTGTCTGGTGTTGACCCAGGGGCTTGCCTTCTGGGTTTGCTGCACATATATCGGTTTCTGAAGACTTCAATATTTTGAGTTCCTTGAGGACTCTGTCTTCAGTCTTCTTTTAGTGTGTGGTTGCACTATCTTGGGGAGTTCTTCTCTGTGTTGGATTCCTGGTTTTAACCTTGTGGTTTCTGTACATCTGGGGTCTGGGCGTTGCCTCCCCTTGATCTCGCATCTGGCTTCGGTCTCTGAGTTTGACTTGGTTCTTGGTGTTTTTCCTTTTTTGGTAACTTTTATACCATTTTTTGGGTTTTCGGGGAATCCTTGCTTGTTCCCCCATCTCTTTACCTTTTGGGGAGTGAGTTAGTTGATTCCCTTCTCTGGTACGGGGTGTGTTGTTGAGGACCACTTTCTGAGCGACGGTGTCTCCTGGAGGCGTGCTGGCTCAGTTGTGTTCTTGCTCCGGTCTCTAGCAAGACTTGTGGACTATTTAAATTATGCTTACCTGGTAAAAAAAAATTCTTTAGATGGAAAGAGTCCACAGCTACCTGCCTGTTTTTTTTCTGGGGGGGGGGGGGTGTCTGTTATTTCTTTCATGTAATTGGCAAGAGTCCATGAGCTAGTGACATATGGGATATACAATCCTACCAGGAGGGGCAAAGTTTCCCAAACCTTAAAATGCCTATAAATACACCCCTCACCACACCCACAATTCAGTTTTACAAACTTTGCCTCCTATGGAGGTGGTGAAGTAAGTTTGTGCTAAGATTTCTACGTTGATATGCGCTTCTCAGATATGCGCTTCTCAGAGTACAGCGAATGTCAGAGGGACGTGAAGGGAGTATCGCTTATTGAATACGATGATTTCCCTAACGGGGGTCTATTTCATAGGTTCTCTGTTATCGGTCGAAGAGATTCATCTCCTACCTCCCTTTTCAGATCGACGATATACTCTCAATTTACCATTACCTCTACTAATAACCGTTTTAGTACTGGTTTGGCTATCTGCTATATGTGGATGGGTGCCTTTTGGTAAGTATGTTTTTTTTATTACTTAAGACACCTCAGCTATGGTTGGGCACTTTATGCATTTATATAAAGTTCTAAATATATGTATTGTACTTATATTTGCCATGAGTCAGGTTCATGAATTTCCTTCTGCAGACTGTCAGTTTCATATTTGGGGAATATAAACATTTTTTTAAGAAATTTATTTCTTACCTGGGGTTTAGTCTTTTTTTCAATTGACTACTTCTTGCAAATTGCGGGTGCTATTAGGCCCGCGGGTGCGGCAAATGCTAAACTTTATTGCATCATTCTTAGCGCGAAAATATTTTTGGCGCAAAAAAATGTCTGACGCAACTTCGTCATTTCCGGCGTCATACTTGACGCCGAGACCTTTCACAGGGTTGCGTCATTAGTGACGCGAGTGTGTCATTTCCGGTTATTTTTGGCGCCAAAAAAAGTTTGTTACGTTGTGCGTCATACTTGGCGCCAAAACTTTTTCATTATTTCAATACCCCATGAATGTTTGCCTCTTGCTTTTTACTCTATCAGAGGGCTATGCTATTTGCATTTTTTCTCATTCCTGAAACTGTCATATAAGGAAATAGATCATTTTGCTTTATATGTTGTTTTTTCTCTTACATTGTGCAAGATGTCTCAATCTGATCCTGTCTCAGAAGTTTCTGCTGGAACATTGCTGCCTAACATCGGTTCTACCAAAGCTAAGTGCATTTGTTGTAAAATTGTAGAAATTATTTCACCGAATGTCATTTGTAATAGTTGTCATGATAAACTTTTACATGCAGTTAGTGTATCCATCAGTACATTGCCAGTTGCAGTTCCTTCAACTTCTAATGTGCATGATATACCTGTAAATTTTAAAGAATTTGTTTCTGATTCTATCCTGAAGGCTTTGTCTGCATTTGCACCTTCTAATAAACGTAAAAGGTCTTTTAAAACTTATAATTTAGTTGATGAAATTTCAAATGACCAACAACATAATAATTTATCCTCTTCTGATGAGGATCTATCTGATACAGAAGATCCTTCCTCAGACATTGACACTAACAAATCTACTTATTTATTTAAAATAGAGTATATGCGTTCTTTATTAAAAGAATAGTTAATTACTTTGGATATTGAGGTAACCAGTCCTATTGACGTTCAGTCTAATAAACGTTTAAATGCTGTTTTTAAACCTCCTGTGGTTTCTCCAGGGGTTTTTCCTATCCCTGAGGCTATTTCTGATATGATTTCTAGGGAATGGAATAAGCCAGGTACTTCTTTTATTCCTTCTTTAAGGTTTAAAAAATTGTATCCTTTACCAGCAAAATCTATAGAGTTTTGGGAAAAAATCCCCAAAGTTGATGGGGCTATTTCTACTCTTGCTAAACGTACCACTATTCCTATGGAAGATAGTACTTCCTTTAAGGATCCTTTAGATAGGAAGCTTGAATCTTATCTAAGGAAGGCCTATTTATATTCAGGTCATCTTCTCAGACCTGCAATTTCTTTGGCTGATGTTGCGGCTGCATCAACTTTCTGGTTGGATAATTTAGAGCAACAAGAATTGGATTCTGACATATCTAGCATTATTCGCTTACTGCAACATGCTAATCATTTTATTTGTGATGCCATTTTTGATATTATCAAAAGTGATGTTAGATCCATGTCTTTAGCTATATTAGCTAGAAGAGCTTTGTGGCTTAAATCTTGCAATGCTGATATGACATCTAGATTACTATCTCTTTCTTTCCAAGGTAATAATTTATTTGGTTCTCAGTTGGATTCTATTATTTCAACTGTCACTGGGGGAAAGGGAGTTTTTCTGCCTCAGGATAAAAAACCTTAGGGTAAATCTAAGGCTTCTAACCGTTTTCGTTCCTTTCGTCAGAATAAGGAACAAAAACTTAATCCTCCCCCCAAGGAATCTGCTTCCAATTGAAAGCCTTCCTCAAATTGAAATAAATCCAAGCCATTTAGGAAACCAAAGTCAGCCCCTAAGTCCGCATGACGGTGCGGCCCTCATTCCAGCTCAGCTGGTAGGGGGCAGATTAAGGTTTTTCAAGGATATTTAGATAAAATCTGTCCCAAATCAATGGATTCAGAGCATTGTCTCTCAAGGGTATCGAATAGGATTAAGAGTAAGACCTCCTGTGAGAAGATTTTTTTTCTCTCACGCATCCCAGTAAATCCAGTAAAAGCTCAGGCTTTCCTGAAGTGTGTTTCAGACCTGGAGTCTTCAGGGGTAATCATGCCAGTTCCTCCTCAGGAACAAGGTTGGGGTTTTATTCAAACCTATTCATTGTACCAAAGGAAGAAAATTTATTCAGACCAGTTCTGGATCTGAAAATTTTGAATCGTTATGTAAGAGTACCAACTTTCAAGATGATGACCAAGAATCTGTTCAAAGGTTCTGGGTGCCCTACTATCTGTAATCGGAGAACAGGGTATTGCGGTGTTTCCTTATTTGGACGATATCTTGGTACTAGCTCAGTCTTTACGTACTGCAGAATCTCACACGAATCAACTAGTGTTGTTTCTTCGGAAACATAATTGGAGGATCAATTTACCAAAAAGTTTCTTGATTCCTCAGACAAGGGTCACCTTTTTAGGCTTCCAGATAGATTCAGTGTCCATGACTCGGTCTCTAACAGACAAGAGATATTTAAAATTGGTTGCAGCCTGCCAGCACCTTCAGTCTGTTATTCCCTTCAGTGGCTATGTGCATGGAAGTTTTAGGTCTCATGATTGCAGCATCGGACGTGATCCCCTTTGCTCGTTTTCACATGAGACCTCTACAGCTTTGTATGCTGAATCAATGGTGCAGGGATTATACAAAGATATCACAATTAATATCCTTGAATCCCAATGTACGACACTCTCTGACATGGTGGATAGATCACCATTGTTTAGTTCAATGGGGCTTCTTTTGTTCGGCCAACCTGGACTGTGATCACAACAGAGTCTTTCAGGTTGGGGAGCTGTTTGGAAATCTCAAGAGGCGAGATTACCAATAAATATTTTAGAACTCCGTGCAATTCTCAGAGCTCTTCAGTTTTGGCCACTGCTAAAGAGAGAACCGTTCATTTGTTTTCAGACAGACAATATCACATCAGTGGCTTATGTCAATCAGGGTGGGACTCACAGTCCCTAAGCAATGAAAGAAGTATCTCGGATACTTGTTTGGGCGGAATCCAGCTCCTGTCTAATCTCTGCGGTGCATATCCCAGGTGTAGACAATTGGGAGGCGGATTATCTCAGTCGCCAGACTTTACATCCAGGGGAGTGGTCTCTCCATCCAGATGCGTTTTCTCTGATTGTTCAGATGTGGGGTCTTCCAGAGATAGATCTCATGGCCTCTCATCTAAACAAGAAACTTCCCAGATACCTGTCCAGGTCCAGGGATGTTCAGGCGGAAGCAGTGGATGCGCTGACACTTCCTTGGTGTTATCATCCTGCTTACATTTTCCCACCTCTAGTTCTCCTTCCAAGAGTCATCTCCAAAATCATCATGGAACAGTCATTTGTGTTGCTGGTGGCTCCAGCATGGCCACACAGGTTTTGGTATGCGGATCTGTTTCGAATGTCCAGTTGCCCGCCTTGGCCACTTCCATTATGGCCAGACCTACTATCTCAAGGTCCGTTTTTCCATCAGGATCTCAAATCATTAAATTTGAAGGTATGGAAATTGAACGCTTAGTACTAAGTCATAGAGGTTTCTCTGACTCAGTGATTAATACTATGTTACAAGCTCGTAAATCTGTCTCTAGAAAGATTTATTATAGAGTTTGGAAGACTTACATTTCATGGTGTTCTTCTCATAAATTCTCCTGGCATTCTTTTAGAATTCCTAGAATTTTACAGTTTCTTCAGGATGGTTTGGATAAGGGTTTGTCTGTGAAAGGACAAATCTCTGCTCTTTCTGTTTTATTTCACAGAAAGATTGCTATACTTCCTGATATACACTGTTTTGTACAGGCTTTAGTTCGTATTAAGCCTGTTATTAAATCAATTTCTCCTCCTTGGAGTCTTAATTTGGTTCTGAAGGCTTTACAGGCTCCTCCATTTGAACCTATGCATTCTTTGGACATTAAATTACTTTCTTGGAAAGTGTTGTTTCTTTTGGCTTGAAACAAAAGGAACTGCTCTTTCTTGTGAGTCTCCTTTTCTGATTTTTCATCAGGATAAGGCAGTTTTGCGGACTTCTTTTCAATTTTTACCTAAGGTTGTGAATTCTAACAACATTAGTAGAGAAATTGTTGTCCCTTCCTTGTGACCTAATCCTAAGAAGTCTTTGGAAAGATCCTTACATTCTTTGGATGTGGTAAGAGCTTTGAAATATTATGTGGAAGCTACTAAAGATTTCAGGAAGACTTCCAGTCTATTTGTTTTATTTTCTGGTCCTAGGAAAGGTCAGAAGGCTTCTGCTATTTCATTGGCTTCTTGGTTGAAACTTTTGATTCATCAAGCTTATTTGGAGTCGGGTCAGGCCCCGCCTCAGAGAATTACAGCTCATTCTACTAGATCAGTCTCCACTTCATGGGCTTTTAAGAATGAAGCTTCAGTTGATCAGATTTGCAAAGCGGCAACTTGGTCCTCTTTGCATACATTTACTAAATTCTACCGTTTTGATGTATTTGCTTCTTCGGAAGCAGTTTTTGGTAGAAAAGTTCTTCAGGTAGCTGTTTCAGTTTGATTCTTCTGCTTTTGATTTAAGTTTTTTTCTTTCAAAAATGAAAATAAACTTATTTTTTTGGGTTGTGGATTAATTTTTTCAGCGGAATATGGCTGTTTTCTCCAACATAGGTGTGTCCGGTCCACGGCGTCATCCTTACTTGTGGGATATTCTCTTCCCCAACAGGAAATGGCAAAGAGCCCAGCAAAGCTGGTCACATGATCCCTCCTAGGCTCCGCCTACCCCAGTCATTCTCTTTGCCGTTGTACAGGCAACATCTCCACGGAGATGGCTTAGAGTTTTTTAGTGTTTAACTGTAGTTTTTATTATTCAATCAAGAGTTTGTTATTTTGAAATAGTGCTGGTATGTACTATTTACTCAGAAACAGAAAAGAGATGAAGATTTCTGTTTGTATGAGGAAAATGATTTTAGCAACCGTCACTAAAATCCATGGCTGTTCCACACAGGACTGTTGAGAGCAATTAACTTCAGTTGGGGGAACAGTGAGCAGTCTCTTGCTGCTTGAGGTATGACACATTCTAACAAGACAATGTAATGCTGGAAGCTGTCATTTTCCCTCTGGGATCCGGTAAGCCATGTTTATTACGATTGTAAATAAGGGCTTCAAAAAGGGCTTATTAAGACTGTAGACTTTTTTTGGGCTAAATCGATTGATTATTAACACATATTTAGCCTTGAGGAATCATTTTATCTGGGTATTTTGATATAATAATATCGGCAGGCACTGTTTTAGACACCTTATTCTTTAGGGGCTTTCCCAAAGCATAGGCAGAGCCTCATTTTCGCGCCGGTGTTGCGCACTTGTTTTTGAGAGGCATGGCATGCAGTCGCATGTGAGAGGAGCTCTGATACTTAGAAAAGACTTTCTGAAGGCGTCATTTGGTATCGTATTCCCCTTGGGGCTTGGTTGGGTCTCAGCAAAGCAGATACCAGGGACTGTAAAGGGGTTAAAGTTCAAAACGGCTCCGGTTCCGTTATTTTAAGGGTTAAAGCTTCCAAATTTGGTGTGCAATACTTTTAAGGCTTTAAGACACTGTGGTGAAAATTTGGTAAATTTTGAACAATTCCTTCATGTTTTTTCGCATTTGCAGTAATAAAGTGTGTTCAGTTTAAAATTTAAAGTGACAGTAACGGTTTTATTTTAAAACGTTTTTTGTACTTGTTATCAAGTTTATGCCTGTTTAACATGTCTGAACTACCAGATAGACTGTGTTCTGAATGTGGGGAAGCCAGAATTCCTATTCATTTAAATAAATGTGATTTATGTGACAATGACAATGATGCCCAAGATGATTCATCAAGTGAGGGGAGTAAGCATGGTACTGCATCATTCCCTCCTTCGTCTACACGAGTCTTGCCCACTCAGGAGGCCCCTAGTACATCTAGCGCGCCAATACTCCTTACTATGCAACAATTAACGGCTGTAATGGATAATTCTGTCAAAAACATTTTAGCCAAAATGAACACTTATCAGCGTAAGCACGACTGCTCTGTTTTAGATACTGAAGAGCATGACGACGCTGATATTAATATTTCTGAAGGGCCCCTAACTCAGTCTGATGGGGCCAGGGAGGTTTTGTCTGAGGGAGAAATTACTGATTCAGGGAACATTTCTCAACAAGCTGAACCTGATGTGATTGCATTTAAATTTAAGTTGGAACATCTCCGCATTCTGCTTAAGGAGGTATTATCCACTCTGGATGATTGTGACAAGTTGGTCATCCCAGAGAAACTATGTAAAATGGACAAGTTCCTAGAGGTGCCGGGGCTCCCAGAAGCTTTTCCTATACCCAAACGGGTGGCGGACATTGTTAATAAAGAATGGGAAAGGCCCGGTATTCCTTTCGTCCCTCCCCCCATATTTAAAAAATTGTTTCCTATGGTCGACCCCAGAAAGGACTTATGGCAGACAGTCCCCAAGGTCGAGGGAGCGGTTTCCACTTTAAACAAACGCACCACTATACCCATAGAGGATAGTTGTGCTTTCAAAGATCCTATGGATAAAAAATTAGAAGGTTTGCTTAAAAAGATGTTTGTTCAGCAGGGTTACCTTCTACAACCAATTTCATGCATTGTCCCTGTCGCTACAGCCGCATGTTTCTGGTTCGATGAGCTGATAAAGGCGGTCGACAGTGATTCTCCTCCTTATGAGGAGATTATGGACAGAATCAATGCTCTCAAATTGGCTAATTCTTTCACCCTAGACGCCACTTTGCAATTGGCTAGGTTAGCGGCTAAGAATTCTGGGTTTGCTATTGTGGCGCGCAGAGCGCTTTGGTTGAAATCTTGGTCGGCTGATGCGTCTTCCAAGAACAAGCTACTTAACATTCCTTTCAAGGGGAAAACGCTGTTTGGCCCTGACTTGAAAGAGATTATCTCGGATATCACTGGGGGTAAGGGCCACGCCCTTCCTCAGGATCGGCCTTTCAAGGCAAAAAATAAACCTAATTTTCGTCCCTTTCGTAGAAACGGACCAGCCCAAAGTGCTACGTCCTCTAAGCAAGAGGGTAATACTTCTCAAGCCAAGCCAGCTTGGAGACCAATGCAAGGCTGGAACAAGGGAAAGCAGGCCAAGAAACCTGCCACTGCTACCAAGACAGCATGAAATGTTGGCCCCCGATCCGGGACCGGATCTGGTGGGGGGCAGACTCTCTCTCTTCGCTCAGGCTTGGGCAAGAGATGTTCTGGATCCTTGGGCGCTAGAAATAGTCTCCCAAGGTTATCTTCTGGAATTCAAGGGACTTCCCCCAAGGGGGAGGTTCCACAGGTCTCAGTTGTCTTCAGACCACATAAAAAGACAGGCATTCTTACATTGTGTAGAAGACCTGTTAAAAATGGGAGTGATTCATCCCGTTCCATTAAGAGAACAAGGGATGGGGTTCTACTCCAATCTGTTTATAGTTCCCAAAAAAGAGGGAACGTTCAGACCAATCTTAGATCTCAAGATCTTAAACAAGTTTCTCAAGGTTCCATCGTTCAAGATGGAAACCATTCGAACTATTCTTCCTTCCATCCAGGAAGGTCAATTCATGACCACGGTGGATTTAAAGGATGCGTATCTACATATTCCTATCCACAAGGAACATCATCGGTTCCTGAGGTTCGCATTCCTGGACAAACATTACCAGTTTGTGGCGCTTCCTTTCGGATTAGCCACTGCTCCAAGGATTTTCACAAAGGTACTAGGGTCCCTTCTAGCTGTGCTAAGACCAAGGGGCATTGCTGTAGTACCTTACTTGGACGACATTCTGATTCAAGCGTCGTCCCTTCCTCAAGCAAAGGCTCACACGGACATTGTCCTGGCCTTTCTCAGATCTCACGGATGGAAAGTGAACGTGGAAAAGAGTTCTCTATCTCCGTCAACAAGGGTTCCCTTCTTGGGAACAATAATAGACTCCTTAGAAATGAGGATTTTTCTGACAGAGGCCAGAAAAACAAAACTTCTAGACTCTTGTCGGATACTCCATTCCGTTCCTCTTCCTTCCATAGCTCAGTGCATGGAAGTGATCGGGTTGATGGTAGCGGCAATGGACATAGTTCCTTTTGCACGCATTCATCTAAGACCATTACAACTGTGCATGCTCAGTCAGTGGAATGGGGACTATACAGACTTGTCTCCGAAGATACAAGTAAATCAGAGGACCAGAGACTCACTCCGTTGGTGGCTGTCCCTGGACAACCTGTCACGAGGAATGACATTCCGCAGACCAGAGTGGGTCATTGTCACGACCGACGCCAGTCTGATGGGCTGGGGCGCGGTCTGGGGATCCCTGAAAGCTCAGGGTCTTTGGTCTCGGGAAGAATCTCTTCTACCGATAAATATTCTGGAACTGAGAGCGATATTCAATGCTCTCAAGGCTTGGCCTCAGCTAGCGAGGGCCAAGTTCATACGGTTTCAATCAGACAACATGACAACTGTTGCGTACATCAACCATCAGGGGGGAACAAGGAGTTCCCTGGCGATGGAAGAAGTGACCAAAATCATTCTATGCTCCTGCCACCTGTCTGCTATCCACATCCCAGGAGTGGAAAATTGGGAAGCGGATTTTCTGAGTCGTCAGACATTGCATCCGGGGGAGTGGGAACTCCATCCGGAAATCTTTGCCCAAGTCACTCAGCTGTGGGGCATTCCAGACATGGATCTGATGGCCTCTCGTCAGAACTTCAAAGTTCCTTGCTACGGGTCTAGATCCAGGGATCCCAAGGCGGCTCTAGTGGATGCACTAGTAGCACCTTGGACCTTCAAACTAGCTTATGTGTTCCCGCCGTTTCCTCTCATCCCCAGGCTGGTAGCCAGGATCAATCAGGAGAGGGCGTCGGTGATCTTGATAGCTCCTGCGTGGCCACGCAGGACTTGGTACGCAGATCTGGTGAATATGTCATCGGCTCCTCCTTGGAAGCTACCTTTGAGACGAGACCTTCTTGTTCAGGGTCCGTTCGAACATCCGAATCTGGTTTCACTCCAGCTGACTGCTTGGAGATTGAACGCTTGATCTTATCGAAGCGAGGATTCTCAGATTCTGTTATCGATACTCTTGTTCAGGCCAGAAAGCCTGTAACTAGAAAGATTTACCACAAAATTTGGAAAAAATATATCTGTTGGTGTGAATCTAAAGGATTCCCTTGGGACAAGGTTAAGATTCCTAGGATTCTATCCTTCCTTCAAGAAGGATTGGAAAAAGGATTATCTGCAAGTTCCCTGAAGGGACAGATTTCTGCCTTGTCTGTGTTACTTCACAAAAAGCTGGCCGCTGTGCCAGATGTTCAAGCCTTTGTTCAGGCTCTGGTTAGAATTAAGCCTGTTTACAAACCTTTGACTCCTCCTTGGAGTCTCAATTTAGTTCTTTCAGTTCTTCAGGGGGTTCCGTTTGAACCCTTGCATTCCGTTGATATTAAGTTATTATCTTGGAAAGTTTTGTTTTTAGTTGCAATTTCTTCTGCTAGAAGAGTTTCAGAATTATCTGCTCTGCAGTGTTCTCCTCCTTATCTGGTGTTCCATGCAGATAAGGTGGTTTTACGTACTAAACCTGGTTTTCTTCCAAAAGTTGTTTCTAACAAAAACATTAACCAGGAGATTATCGTACCTTCTCTGTGTCCGAAACCAGTTTCAAAGAAGGAACGTTTGTTGCACAATTTGGATGTTGTTCGCGCTCTAAAATTCTATTTAGATGCTACAAAGGATTTTAGACAAACATCTTCCTTGTTTGTTGTTTATTCTGGTAAAAGGAGAGGTCAAAAAGCAACTTCTACCTCTCTCTCTTTTTGGATTAAAAGCATCATCAGATTGGCTTACGAGACTGCCGGACGGCAGCCTCCCGAAAGAATCACAGCTCATTCCACTAGGGCTGTGGCTTCCACATGGGCCTTCAAGAACGAGGCTTCTGTTGATCAGATATGTAGGGCAGCGACTTGGTCTTCACTGCACACTTTTACCAAATTTTACAAGTTTGATACTTTTGCTTCTTCTGAGGCTATTTTTGGGAGAAAGGTTTTGCAAGCCGTGGTGCCTTCCATTTAGGTGACCTGATTTGCTCCCTCCCTTCATCCGTGTCCTAAAGCTTTGGTATTGGTTCCCACAAGTAAGGATGACGCCGTGGACCGGACACACCTATGTTGGAGAAAACAGAATTTATGTTTACCTGATAAATTACTTTCTCCAACGGTGTGTCCGGTCCACGGCCCGCCCTGGTTTTTTTAATCAGGTCTGATAATTTATTTTCTTTAACTACAGTCACCACGGTACCATATGGTTTCTCCTATGCAAATATTCCTCCTTAACGTCGGTCGAATGACTGGGGTAGGCGGAGCCTAGGAGGGATCATGTGACCAGCTTTGCTGGGCTCTTTGCCATTTCCTGTTGGGGAAGAGAATATCCCACAAGTAAGGATGACGCCGTGGACCGGACACACCGTTGGAGAAAGTAATTTATCAGGTAAACATAAATTCTGTTTTTATTTTTATTCCCTCCCTCTAGTGACTCTTGAGTGGAGATCCACATCTTGGGTATTGATATCCCATATGTCACTAGTTCATGGACTCTTGCCAATTATATGAAAGAAAACATAATTTATGTAAGAACTTACCTGATAAATTCATTTCTTCATATTGGCAAGAGTCCATGAGGCCCACCCTTTTTATGGTGGTTATGATTTTTTGTATAAAGCACAATTATTTCCAAATTTCCTTTGTTGATGCTTTCTACTCCTTTCTTTATCACCCCACTTCTTGGCTATGCGTTAAACTGATTTGTGGGTGTGGTGAGGGGTGTATTTATAGGCATTTTGAGGTTTGGGAAACTTTGCCCCTCCTGGTAGGAATGTATATCCCATACGTCACTAGCTCATGGACTCTTGCTAATTACATGAAAGAAAGTGCAACTTTTTTAAAATGTATTAGTGGCCCTAAAAATACTATTTTTACTCACCATTAGTGTAAGGGTATCTAGTTTACTTAGTAAATTACAGTGCTAATATGTATCCCATATGTATATCCCATATGTCACTAGCTCATGGACTCTTGCCAATATGAAAGAAATGAATTTATCAGGTAAGTTCTTACATAAATTATGTTTTTCTTCTGGCACCTTTGCACCCTGGTATTTCTTCTACTGTTCCTTGTTCCTCGGCAGAATGACTGGGGGATGAGGAAAGTGGGAGGAGTATTTAAGCCTTTGGCTGGTGTGTCTTTTCCTCCTCCTGGTGGCCACGTTCTTATTTCCCAAAAGTAATGAATGCTGCTGTGGACTCTTTCCATCTGAAGAAAAGAAAATTATTAGGTAAGCATAATTTGTTTTTTATGTTAAACAAAATCCACACATACACACCTACCCTCATTAATTTAGAATTTGTAAAATGCTTTTAAAGTAATAAGGTATAATGAACGTAATAACCATGTATAGCAAATTAAGGCTGTCAATTTTAAATACATGGTTTTTAGAAATCTATGCACACCTACTGCTACTACATTATCTAACAAGTGCCTGATTTATATCTGTAGTCTTGTCTGAATTATTTTGTTTCCTCTAGCATTGTATAATTTTTTTTGTCCATGGTGATAAAAATGTGTTTTCATATGTCTGGTGATTGGAGAGCTGTACTCTAGGTCCCATTCTTTCATATAAGAAGTTAGTGGATCCAGTGGCCTAGCATCAAGCAACTTTATTTATGGGGAGAGTCTGTTTTGCAGGGAAAGGAGAGGGACATAAAAAAAATAATATAATTAGGGTCTTTAGTTTTATAATTTTATAGAATACTAATGTAGGTTGGTAAAGGCATGGCCATTAGGTATGGGAACAATGAATTATGGAAGATGAGTAGGGAGTAGAAATAAGAAATTTTATCTCAAATGATTGTTGTGATGTTTGATATTATAGCTTGGTGTTGAAACTCCCTAGGCGTGAATGAGATATATTTCTTTCATGTAATTAGCAAGAGTCCATGAGCTAGTGACGTATGGGATATACATTCCTACCAGGAGGGGCAAAGTTTCCCAAACCTCAAAATGCCTATAAATACACCCCTCACCACTCCCACAATTCAGTTTAGGAATGAAGCTTCGGTTGACCAGATCTGCAAAGCAGCAACTTGGTCCTCTTTGCATACTTTTACTAAATTCTACCATTTTGATGTATTTTCTTCTTCTGAAGCAGTTTTTGGTAGAAAAGTACTTCAGGCAGCGGTTTCAGTTTGAATCTTCTGCTTATGTTTTTCGTTAAACTTTATTTTGGGTGTGGATTATTTTCAGCAGGAATTGGCTGTCTTTATTTTATCCCTCCCTCTCTAGTGACTCTTGTGTGGAAAGATCCACTTCTTGGGTAGTCATTATCCCATACGTCACTAGCTCATGGACTCTTGCTAATTACATGAAAGAAAACATAATTTATGTAAGAACTTACCTGATAAATTCATTTCTTTCATATTAGCAAGAGTCCATGAGGCCCGCCCTTTTTTTGTGGTGGTTATGATTTTGTATAAAGCACAATTATTCCAATTCCTTATTTTATATGCTTTCGCACTTTTTTATCACCCCACTTCTTGGCTATTCGTTAAACTGAATTGTGGGTGTGGTGAGGGGTGTATTTATAGGCATTTTGAGGTTTGGGAAACTTTGCCCCTCCTGGTAGGAATGTATATCCCATACGTCACTAGCTCATGGACTCTTGCTAATATGAAAGAAATGAATTTATCAGGTAAGTTCTTACATAAATTATGTTTATTTATTTTTTATATATTTTATTTTTTCCCCACTGCAAGTCCAGCATTTGTTACATTGTTTGTTAATGAACTATTCAATGTAGAAAGATGCACTAAATAGTCAAAAGTATTTAGGCACCTGACCATCACACCAATGTGAGCTTGTTGAACAACCCATACCAATACCTTGGGCATTAATAATGCCACTCTTCTGGGAAGGCTTTCCACAAGATTTTGGAGTGTGTCTGTGTGGGAATTCGTACCCATTCCAGCCAAAAGAGCATTTGTGAGGTCAGGATGTTGGATTAGAAAGTGTGGCTTTCGATCTTTGTTCCAATTCATCCCAAAGATGCAGGCCACTCGAGTTCCTCTACACCAAACTCGTCAAACCATGTCTTCATGGACCTCACTTTGCTGGAAGTAATATGAAGCAAGATGTCTTCTGTATGAAGTACTCATTGCTACAATCTGTGCAATGTTTTCAGTTTCAAATTGACATTAAACTCTTAGGCGTCTGGCTGTTCAAGCTAGATGAGGGGTAGTGGTTTATTGTCTCCTGCTTACCTACTTAAAAGAATCACTTAAAGGGACATGCCACCCACATTTTTTCTTTTATGATTTAGAAAGAGAATGCAATATTAAACATCTTTCTAATTTACTTATATTATCTAATTTGTTTTATTCTCTTGATATTCTTTGATGAAAAGCATATCTAGATATGCTCACAAGCTGCTGATTGGTTGCTGCACATAGAAGCCTTGTGTTATTGGCTCACCATGTGCATTGCTTTTTCTTCAACTAAGGATATTTAAAAAATGAAGCAAAATAAATAATGGAAGTAAATTGTAGTGTTGTTTAAATTTCTATTCTCTATCTGAATCATGAAAGAAAGATTTTGGGTTTAGTGGCCCTTTAATACAATAGACTAGTATAATCATGCAAAAGCACTTAGTTTGAATTTCAAATTCTTTCTGACAAATTTAAAGTTAGTTCTATTTTCCCTTCTAATGCATCATGTGACAGCCATCAGCCAATCACAAAATACATATACGTATATTCTGTGATTTCTTGCACATTCTCAGTAGGAGCTGGTGCATCTTAAGTATGTGCACACTTAGATAATGAAAGTTGTTTAAACTTTAATGATTCAGGTAGAGCACAACATTTTAATTGCCTTTAGTGTTCCTTTAATTATTAACCTACTTGGTTTAGATGAGATATATGGTAGGGGAAGTTTTTGAAAAAGTCTTCGCCATACTTTCCTCCCTTTTTGCTACATCCTAGTAAGAAGAGCTTTACAACCTTAGATCAGAATTTAGCATTTTGCACCTTCTTCCTTTTTGATCCCATTATATTTTTTGATCAGTCTGTATTTCTATGGTGTAACCTTTAAAATTGTTTCCAAAGTATATGCTTTTGTTTTAGTTAAAGGGACAGTCTATTTGAAAATGTTTGTTTAAAAAGATAGATAATCCTTTCATTAGCCCTTCCCCAGTTTTGCATAACCACTGTTCTATATTAATACACTTTTTACCTCTGATTACCTTGAATCTAATCCAGACTGCCCCCTTATTTCAGTTCTCTTGGCTGACTTGCATTTTAGTCAATCAGTGCTGACTCCTAAGTAAATCCACGGGAGTGAGCACAATGTCATCTATAGGGCACACATGAACTAGCACTTTCTAGCTGTTTAAAACCATCAAAATGCACTGAGATAAGAGGTGGCCTTCAAGGGCTTAAACATTAGCATATGAGCCTACCTAGGTTTAGCTTTCAACAAAAAATACGAGAAAAAAGCAAATTTTATGATAAAAGTAAATTGGAATGTTTTAAAATGTAATGCCCTATCTGAATAATGAAACTTTAATTTTGACTAGACTGTCCCTTTAATAACATTTATAAATTGGTTAACCAGACATGGATTTTCAAATAGACACTAGATATTTTTTTTTTCTCCTCTCTAATGGTTTGTCTTAGTCTTAATGTTATCAAAATTATTTTGCTATCCAGTTTACGTGTGTTTAAAATTTTCTGATAAAGCTTTGCATTTAACACTGCTCCAAATATGTGCTTTTTACTTGTCTAAACACCCGTCTGTCTGTTTAGAGCTTGTAGGTCTATTGATATATTAAATATTTATTTAACCTTTTTGTATTCTGAAATACAAGCATCTCATGAGCTTGTCCTCTCTTGAACTTTTGCATTCAGTAGGTTTAAGAAACTATAGAATCCTATTAAATTGATAAACCGTGACATATTGTGCAGTGTGTAAAGAATTTCTACATGGTAATTCCTGTATGAGGCAGTGTAGAAGCCATTTTTATTTTAATGAAATATAATTGCTTAGCTTACAGAGTTTTTGGTTGATGTAAACAGGCTTTGTGTCCTCCTGCCCTGAGTCTATGAATTTAAAGGGACACTGAACCCAAATTTTTTCTTTCGTGATTCAGATAGAGCATGACATTTTAAGCAACTTTCTAATTTACTCCTATTATCAAATTTTCTTTATTCTCTTGGTTTCTTTATTTGAAATTCAAGAATGTAAGTTTAGATGCCTGCTTTTGAGTCTATGGTCCTGGTGTCCAGCACCAAAGCAGCCTGCAGTCCTGGTCTCCAGCAGTAGCGGACTGAACTTTTTTTAACCGCCTAACCTATACATCCTAACATTTTACTAAGACCAGTCTGAGCTTTGTGACACACTATTGTGACTCTGTGCTATCAAGTATCATTTAAGTCGTCTGATTCTATTTTTTTTCCTTTTTTTAAAAAAAAAAAGAAAATTCCCTTTTCTCTTGATCATAATCCAAATTCTTAATTTTTAATCAAGCTTGCTGTTATCTTTAATACATTTCAGATTCCATTTTATCCAGTTCATATTGATTTCTATGTGACAATAAAACAGAAATCTTTCAAGCAACTAATGACTTAAAGGGACATTGAACCCAATTTTATTTCTTTAATGATTCAGATAGAATCATAAAAATAACTGACTTTTACAAAGCATGGGAAGGTTTAAGATCTCTGAATGCTTTCATTTCTTAATGACATTTTGGATAGTGGAAACTAAAAGCAGAAGTTAAGAGGAACTATTGAAATCAAAATTAGGTCTGGAAGACCAAGAATCATTTCTTATAGGCTTGTAGAATGGTTAGGAAAACCAAGCCAATGCATCTGCAGAAAGATTTAGCTGGTACTAAAGGAATTGTGAAACCATAACTGCACAGTGTAGCGGCATGTTTAGCATGAAAAGGTAGTAGAAGGAAACTTTCACATTACATCACAAAACTCATCTGAAGTATACAACACCACAAATATGCCAGAGGAACCTAGTGCTGTGGTCTGATGAACTGAAATGGAGCTCTTTGCTACAATCACCAAAAAAGGTTTGAAGAAGAGAAATAAATAAAGCCTTGCCAAACTGGCAAGTATGGTGGTGGATCTATTATGCTTTATGGTTGCGTGAATACCAGTGGCACAGGAAGTATTGTAGAGGGAAGAATATCACCAAATCCTTCTCAAAAGCCTCTCTGATTAGGTGGGTTTTCAAGGAGCATTTGAAGCTATACAAGGTTGGCGACAATCTTATGGAGCGGGCTAGAGAGTTCCAAAGAACAGGAGCAGCACGTAAGAAATTTTGGAGAGGAACATAGAGATAACAGGAGTGGAGAGACATAGGTCCAGAGGTTGATTGAAGTGGACGGGATGGGGAATATTTCACAATGAGAGAGGAAATATAGTTGGGAGCTAGACTGAGTGCTTTGTAAGTTGAGGTTAATACTTTAAATTGTATTCTGGAGTGTATGGGGAGCCAGTGTAGAGGCTGGCAGAGCGGTAGATCGTCTACTTAGGTGGATGAGTGTAGCAGAAGCATTCATACTAGATTGGTGGGACGAGAGGCAGTGTTTTAGAAGGCCATTAAGAAGTAGATTGCAATAATCAATGAGTGACAAAATGAGGGAATGAATAAGTATTTTTGTATTTTTGAGTAAGGAAGGGACAAATTTTGGAAATGCTGCGTAGGTGGGAACGGCAGGATTTGGTAAGTGCTTGTATATGTGGGTTGAATGTGAGTTCTGAGTCATGTGTAACCCCAAGACAGCAGGCCTGGGGTGAGGTGTTGAGAAAGTTTCCAACCGTCAGAGAAATGTCAGGTGTTGGATGTCTTGAAGAAGGTGGAATAAGAATCAGCTCAGTTTTGGACAGATTGAGTTGGAGGTAGTGTGAAGATGAACTGTTTTTTTTTTTATTTCAAATGACCCCATAAGCAAATATGATGAAGCAATTTTTTTTGTTTTCATGATAAATCATTAATCTGGGCTAATACTGCAGTATTGGCATGTCCAAGTATGAGATGCAACTGGGAGGGGAAGCTATTTTCTAGGACAAAATAAAGTTGTAAGTTTTCTGGACTTTAAAATGACATGAAACAAAATATTTTTCATGATTCAGATAAAGCTTACAATTTTAAACAACTTTCCAATGTACTTCTATTTAATTTGCTTCCTTCTCTTTGTATCCTTTGTTATAAATCATGCCTAGGTATACTATTGAGAGCTATATGCTGATTGGTGGCTGCACATATGACTGTCATTGACTCACCTGATGTGTTCAGCTAGCTTCCTGTAGTTCATTGCTGCTCCTTCAACAAAGGATAACAAGAGAATGAAGCAACTTTGATTGTAGAAGTAAATTGAAAAGTTGTTTAAAATTGTATGCTCCATCTGAAACATGAAAGAAAAATCTTGAGTTTCATGTCCCTTTAATTTGTTCCTAATGATCCATTTTACCAGCTAGAGCAGTGGTTCTCAACCAAAGTGGCCTCAAGGCCCGGTAAATTTTAGCTGGACATGTCCAGGGCCCCCGGTAGTTATATATATATATATATAATATATATATATATATATATATATATATATAGTAAGCAGCATGGATTTGCCCTATCAGTAATTAAGCAGTTCAGTGTGGGTTTAGTGGGGGTCCTGCCGAGGGTCTGTCGCTGTGAGGGCCATGGAGTGTGAGGTCTGGCCCTGGAGGTTGGGGGCCTTTTCTTTGGCCCTTAATATTGGGGGTCCTGGCTCTGGAGGTTGATGGGCCTGTTGGGGTTCGGGCAGGGAGGCTACCATGTTCATTTGCATAAATTTGAATACATTTGGGTCAGTGTGAGACAGTTTTCCTGGGCCTTGATTGGTCTCAGTCTGCCCCTTGTGTGCAGTGGGGTAAGAGTGTGCAGTGGGGCATGACAGGTCAGGGCCCACCAGCAGGGCTATCACGGCCCGGTACTGGGCCACGGCCCGGCTGTTGAGAAACCAGGAGCTAGAGTGTATTAAATGGTTCATTGCATGGGTTGTATTTTCTTATTTTCAGTTGGAAAATTATTAGTGATGTACCGAAATGGAAATTCTGGACCGAACCCGAAATCCAAGTTGTGCTTAAAAAAATATCTCTTTTCTTTCATGTAATTAGCAAGAGTCCATGAGCTAGTGACGTATGGGATATACATTCCTACCAGGAGGGGCAAAGTTTCCCAAACCTCAAAATGCCTATAAATACACCCCTCACCACACCCACAATTCAGTTTTACAAACTTTGCCTCCGATGGAGGTGGTGAAGTAAGTTTGTGCTAGATTCTACGTTGATATGCGCTCCGCAGCAAGTTGGAGCCCGGTTTTCCTCTCAGCGTGCAGTGAATGTCAGAGGGATGTGAGGAGAGTATTGCCTATTTGAATGCAGTGATCTCCTTCTAAGGGGTCTATTTCATAGGTTCTCTGTTATCGGTCGTAGAGATTCATCTCTTACCTCCCTTTTCAGATCGACGATATACTCTTATATATACCATTACCTCTGCTGATTCTCGTTTCAGTACTGGTTTGGCTATCTACTATATGTAGATGAGTGTCCTGGGGTAAGTAAGTCTTATTTTCTGTGACACTCCTAGCTATGGTTGGGCACTTTGTTTATAAAGTTCTAAATATATGTATTCAAACATTTATTTGCCTTGACTCAGAATGTTCAACTTTCCTTATTTTCAGACAGTCAGTTTCATATTTGGGTTAATGCATTTTAATTTAACATTTTTTCTTACCTTAAAATTTGACTTTTTCCCTGTGGGCTGTTAGGCTCGCGGGGGCTGAAAATGCTTCATTTTATTGCGTCATTCTTGGCGCGGACTTTTTTGGCGCAAAAATTCTATTTCCGTTTCCGGCGTCATACGTGTCGCCGGAAGTTGCGTCATTTTTTGACGTTATTTTGCGCCAAAAATGTCGGCGTTCCGGATGTGGCGTCATTTTTGGCGCCAAAAAGCATTTAGGCGCCAAATAATGTGGGCGTCTTATTTGGCGCGAAAAAATATGGGCGTCACTTTTGTCTCCACATTATTTAAGTCTCATTTTTTATTGCTTCTGGTTGCTAGAAGCTTGTTCTTTGGCATTTTTTCCCATTCCTGAAACTGTCATTTAAGGAATTTGATCAATTTTGCTTTATATATATGTTGTTTTTTCTCTTACATATTGCAAGATGTCTCACGTTGCATCTGAGTCAGAAGATACTACAGGAAAATCGCTGTCAAGTGCTGAATCTACCAAAGCTAAGTGTATCTGCTGTAAACTTTTGGTAGCTATTCCTCCAGCTGTTGTTTGTATTGATTGTCATGACAAACTTGTTAAAGCAGATAATATTTCCTTTAGTAAAGTACCATTGCCTGTTGCAGTTCCTTCAACATCTAAGGTGCAGAATGTTCCTGATAATATAAGAGATTTTGTTTCTGAATCCATAAAGAAGGCTATGTCTGTTATTTCTCCTTCTAGTAAACGTAAAAAATCTTTTAAAACTTCTCTCCCTACAGATGAATTTTTAACTGAACATCATCATTCTGATTCTGATGATTCCTCTGGTTCAGAGGATTCTGTCTCAGAGGTTGATGCTGATAAATCTTCATATTTATTTAAAATGGAATTTATTCGTTCTTTACTTAAGTCCTAATTGCTTTAGAAATAGAGGATTCTGGTCCTCTTGATACTAAATCTAAACGTTTAAATAAGGTTTTTAAATCTCCTGTAGTTATTCCAGAAGTTTTTCCTGTCCCTGATGCTATTTCTGCAGTAATTTCCAAAGAATGGGATAATTTGGGTAATTCATTTACTCCTTCTAAACGTTTTAAGCAATTATATCCTGTGCCGTCTGACAGATTAGAATTTTGGGACAAGATCCCTAAAGTTGATGGGGCTATTTCTACCCTTGCTAAACGTACTACTATTCCTACGTCAGATGGTACTTCGTTTAAGGATCCTCTAGATAGGAAAATTGAGTCCTTTCTAAGAAAAGCTTATCTGTGTTCAGGTAATCTTCTTAGACCTGCTATATCTTTGGCTGATGTTGCTGCAGCTTCAACTTTTTGGTTGGAAACTTTAGCGCAACAAGTAACACATCGTGATTCTCATGATATTATTATTCTTCTTCAACATGCTAATAATTTTATCTGTGATGCCATTTTTGATATTATCAGAGTTGATGTCAGGTTTATGTCTCTAGCTATTTTAGCTAGAAGAGCTTTATGGCTTAAAACTTGGAATGCTGATATGGCTTCTAAATCAACTTTACTTTCCATTTCTTTCCAGGGTAACAAATTATTTGGTTCTCAGTTGGATTCCATTATTTCAACTGTTACTGGTGGGAAAGGAACTTTTTTACCACAGGATAAAAAATCTAAAGGTAAAAACAGGGCTAATAATCGTTTTCGTTCCTTTCGTTTCAACAAAGAACAAAAGCCTAATCCTTCATCCTCAGGAGCAGTTTCAGTTTGGAGACCATCTCCAGTCTGGAATAAATCCAAGCCAGCTAGAAAGGCAAAGCCTGCTTCTAAGTCCACATGAAGGTGCAGCCCTCATTCCAGCTCAGCTGGTAGGGGGCAGGTTACGTTTTTTCAAGGAAATTTGGATCAATTCTGTTCACAATCTTTGGATTCAGAACATTGTTTCAGAAGGGTACAGAATTGGTTTCAAGATGAGACCTCCTGCAAAGAGATTTTTTCTTTCCCGTGTCCCAGTAAATCCAGTAAAAGATCAAGCATTTCTGAAATGTGTTTCAGATCTAGAGTTGACTGGAGTAATTATGCCAGTTCCAGTTCCGGAACAGGGGATGGGGTTTTATTCAAATCTCTTCATTGTACCAAAGAAGGAGAATGCTTTCAGACCAGTTCTGGATCTAAAAATATTGAATCATTATGTAAGGATACCAACGTTCAAGATGGTAACTGTAAGGACTATCTTACCTTTTGTTCAGCAAGGGAATTATATGTCCACAATAGATTTACAGGATGCATATCTGCATATTCCGATTCATCCAGATCATTATCAGTTCCTGAGATTCTCGTTTCTGGACAAGCATTACCAGTTTGTGGCTCTGCCGTTTGGCCTAGCTACAGCTCCAAGAATTTTTACAAAGGTTCTCAGTGCCCTGCTGTCTGTAATCAGAGAACAGGGTATTGTGGTATTTCCTTATTTGGACGATATCTTGGTACTTGCTCAGTCTTTACATTTAGCAGAATCTCATACGAATCGACTTGTGTTGTTTCTTCAAGATCATGGTTGGAGGATCAATTTACCAAAAAGTTCTTTGATTCCTCAGACAAGGGTAACCTTTCTGGGTTTCCAGATGGATTCAGTGTCCATGACTCTGTCTTTAACAGACAAGAGACGTCTAAAGTTGATTACAGCTTGTCGAAACCTTCAGTCACAATCATTCCCTTCGGTAGCCTTATGCATGGAAATTCTAGGTCTTATGACTGCTGCATCGGACGCGATCCCCTTTGCTCGTTTTCACATGCGACCTCTTCAGCTCTGTATGCTGAAGCAATGGTGCAAGGATTACACGAAGATATCTCAATTAATATCTTTAAAACCGATTGTTCGACACTCTCTAACATGGTGGACAGATCACCATCGTTTAATTCAGGGGGCTTCTTTTGTGCTTCCGACCTGGACTGTAATTTCAACAGATGCAAGTCTCACAGGTTGGGGAGCTGTGTGGGGATCTCTGACGGCACAAGGAGTTTGGGAATCTCAGGAGGTGAGATTACCGATCAATATTTTGGAACTCCGTGCAATTTTCAGAGCTCTTCAGTTTTGGCCTCTTCTGAAGAGAGAATCGTTCATTTGTTTTCAGACAGACAATGTCACAACTGTGGCATACATCAATCATCAAGGAGGGACTCACAGTCCTCTGGCTATGAAAGAAGTATCTCGAATTTTGGTTTGGGCGGAATCCAGCTCCTGTCTAATCTCTGCGGTTCATATCCCAGGTGTAGACAATTGGGAAGCGGATTATCTCAGTCGCCAAACGTTGCATCCGGGCGAATGGTCTCTTCACCCAGAGGTATTTCTTCAGATTGTTCAAATGTGGGAACTTCCAGAAATAGATCTGATGGCGTCCCATCTAAACAAGAAACTTCCCAGGTATCTGTCCAGATCCCGGGATCCTCAGGCGGAGGCAGTGGATGCATTATCACTTCCTTGGAAGTATCATCCTGCCTATATCTTTCCGCCTCTAGTTCTTCTTCCAAGAGTAATCTCCAAGATTCTGAAGGAATGCTCGTTTGTTCTGCTGGTAGCTCCGGCATGGCCTCACAGGTTTTGGTATGCGGATCTTGTCCGGATGGCCTCTTGCCAACCGTGGACTCTTCCGTTAAGACCAGACCTTCTGTCACAAGGTCCTTTTTTCCATCAGGATCTGAAATCCTTAAATTTAAAGGTATGGAGATTGAACGCTTGATTCTTGGTCAAAGAGGTTTCTCTGACTCTGTGATTAATACTATGTTACAGGCTCGTAAATCTGTATCTCGAGAGATATATTATAGAGTCTGGAAGACTTATATTTCTTGGTGTCTTTCTCATCATTTTTCCTGGCATTCTTTTAGAATACCGAGAATTTTACAGTTCCTTCAGGATGGTTTAGATAAGGGTTTGTCCTCAAGTTCTTTGAAAGGACAAATCTCTGCTCTTTCTGTTCTTTTTCACAGAAAGATTGCTATTCTTCCTGATATTCATTGTTTTGTACAAGCTTTGGTTCGTATAAAACCTGTCATTAAGTCAATTTCTCCTCCTTGGAGTTTGAATTTGGTTCTCGGAGCTCTTCAAGCTCCTCCGTTTGAACCTATGCATTCATTGGACATTAAATTACTTTCTTGGAAAGTTTTGTTCCTTTTGGCCATCTCTTCTGCCAGAAGAGTTTCTGAATTATCTGCTCTTTCTTGTGAGTCTCCTTTTCTGATTTTTCATCAGGATAAGGCGGTGTTGCGAACTTCTTTTGAATTTTTACCTAAAGTTGTGAATTCCAACAACATTAGTAGAGAAATTGTGGTTCCTTCATTATGTCCTAATCCTAAGAATTCTAAGGAGAAATCGTTGCATTCTTTGGATGTTGTTAGAGCTTTGAAATATTATGTTGAAGCTACGAAATCTTTTCGTAAGACTTCTAGTCTATTTGTTATCTTTTCCGGTTCTAGAAAAGGCCAGAAAGCTTCTGCCATTTCTTTGGCATCTTGGTTGAAATCTTTAATTCATCTTGCCTATGTTGAGTCAGGTAAAACTCCGCCTCAGAGAATTACAGCTCATTCTACTAGGTCAGTTTCTACTTCCTGGGCGTTTAGGAATGAAGCTTCGGTTGACCAGATCTGCAAAGCAGCAACTTGGTCCTCTTTGCATACTTTTACTAAATTCTACCATTTTGATGTATTTTCTTCTTCTGAAGCAGTTTTTGGTAGAAAAGTACTTCAGGCAGCGGTTTCAGTTTGAATCTTCTGCTTATGTTTTTCGTTAAACTTTATTTTGGGTGTGGATTATTTTCAGCAGGAATTGGCTGTCTTTATTTTATCCCTCCCTCTCTAGTGACTCTTGTGTGGAAAGATCCACTTCTTGGGTAGTCATTATCCCATACGTCACTAGCTCATGGACTCTTGCTAATTACATGAAAGAAAACATAATTTATGTAAGAACTTACCTGATAAATTCATTTCTTTCATATTAGCAAGAGTCCATGACGCCCGCCCTTTTTTTGTGGTGGTTATGATTTTGTATAAAGCACAATTATTCCAATTCCTTATTTTATATGCTTTCGCACTTTTTTATCACCCCACTTCTTGGCTATTCGTTAAACTGAATTGTGGGTGTGGTGAGGGGTGTATTTATAGGCATTTTGAGGTTTGGGAAACTTTGCCCCTCCTGGTAGGAATGTATATCCCATACGTCACTAGCTCATGGACTCTTGCTAATATGAAAGAAATGAATTTATCAGGTAAGTTCTTACATAAATTATGTTTTTTTTTTATTTATTTTTTTATTTAAAATATTTTTTTATTTTTTTTGCATAATTAGACTATTTAATGAATGAATCTGAATTGAAAACCTGCAGGACAATAAAATAACCACACTTTTATTGAAAGTAACACACTAAAATTGGACAAAAATAACTAATTGGTACACAATTTTACCGAGGGAAAAAAAGGGGATTAACGATCATGCCATTTTCGGCCAAAATGTTTTTGTGACCAAAGTTTCGGTACATCCCTACTTAAAACAATATTAAATATCAATATAATGTATTATTCTTTATTTAGTTCTGTGTAACAGAATCAGATTTAAGTTGTTTTTTTTCCTTACCAATTATCCAACTAAAATATAGTCCTAGAAAACTATTATATGCAAAACAGTAAGTCAAGAAATTAACTCAAACATCAGCTCCAGGCTAGCATCAAATTTGAAATATGCTACACAATAATTTTACCGAAAGTAACAGGCAAATTACATTTGCATACAACTATACCATCATGTAACATTCTAATCTGTGTATTTATCACATTACAGGACTTAAATGAATTTCAAAAAGATTTAGTGAAGCATTTCATGAATTCTATTTTCTGGGCTTGAAGAGGCTGATGTGGTGGGAAAATGAAACCACAAAATGTTATTTCCTTATATAGGTTTATTAATAGGGCAATTTAGCATGAACTCTGTCTTGTGAGCTGTCTTTCAGGTACACAAAGTCTTTAATATCGGAGAAGCGTGTGTTCTTAACCTTGTGAGGTGGTGTGGTCATATTTCTGTTAATCCACACATAAAAAAAAAAACATTTGCATTTATTAATGTAAGATTAACTGAAATTGAGATGATATAATTGGACAAATTAAAATAAAAAAGATACAAAATGTATAAGTACAATTAATGGTGTGAGCTATGTGAAAATAGAGAACATACAAATGATTGAAACAAATACCATGTTAGCTTCTTTAAAAAAAAAATACCCATCATACCTGTAATTGTACCAGTTTGCATATGAGTTTGTCCTAGCTCATTCCATTTTGTTAATATTTTTAGCATTACAGCATGTTTTCCCCCAACTGTATTTCTTTATCATGAATCAGTGTTGTTGTCACCCCTATTAATGTACACAATGCTAAAGATTTTGGTGGTTATTTTCATTTTTTACGAACCGGCTACTTCAAGCGTGTCTGTAATGTACTTTTGGGGATGCAGAAGTTGAAATTAAATCACTGCCTGTCTACACTAGACCTAGAAAATGTATTAAAAATCCCATGGTTTTTTTATGCCACCCACACTAATTCTAATACCCAAGCACAGGACACTTTTAGCACGGGGTGTCCTTGGTCGCCCCAACCTAATAGATTTAAAAAAAAAAATCTTATTAAAAAACAAAAAAATGTAGTCTCTTCAGTAACGTGAATCTTATATCCAAGAAAGGCAGAATTTAATAATCCTCAGGCAGAGTTAGGGGATGCTCTACTAGTTCCTTAGCATTTTCACCCTGCTTATCTGGTTCTTCTTCTCAGAGTCATTTCCAAGATAAGGCTAGAGAAGTTGTCTGTAATCCTGATTGCCCCAGCGTGGCCTCGCAGGATTTGGTATGCGGATCTTGTTTATATGTCCTGTTGGCCTCTTCCTCTGAGGTTAGACCTTCTGTCCCAAGGTCTGTTTTTCCATACGGATCTCAAGTCTCTGAACTTGATGACATAGAAATTGAATGCATAATCCTTAAACATAGAGGTTTGAGGTGATTGTAAACTTTGAATCAGGCTCATAAACCTGTAACTAGGAAGATCTATCACAAGGTCTGAAATGACTTAATTTCCTGTTATATAGATCATGGTTCTTCTTGTCATTCCTTCAGAATTCCTAGGATTCTGCAGTTTTTGCAGGGTGGTCTAGATAGGGGCCTATATCATACCTTCCAACATTTCAAAATTCAAAAGAGGGATGCCCCGACCCAAACCCCCCGCCCCCAGGGGCAAAAATTTGAAATGTGGTGGGTAGGAGCAGGGACGGGGCTTAAAAAAAAAATAACATAAGACCAAAGTAATATAAATAAAATTCTGAATAAAGTCATATCTTTTAATACTCTTAGGCAGCAAATCAAACACAAGCTCAAACGACTGGTATAGCTATGTGAGCTCTGTATTTAATTAGCCTTTGCAGAGACAGTGCTAAATATTTTTTATCTTAAAGGGACACTGTACCCAAATTTTTTCTTTTGTGATTCAGATAGAGCATGCAATTTTAAGCAACTTTCTAATGTACTCCTATTATCAAATTTTCTTCATTCTCTTGGTATGTTTGTTTGAAAAGGAAGAATTTAAGTTTAGATGCCGGCCCATTTTTGGTGAACAACCTGGGTTGTCCTTGCTGATTGGACAGCACCAATAAACAAATGCTGTCCATGGTTGTGAACCACAAATTTGCTGGCTCCTTAGCTTAGATGCCTTCTTTTTCAAATAAAGATATCAAGAGAACGAAGAAAAATTGATAACAGAAGTAAATTAGAAAGTTGCTTAAAATTGCATGCTCTATCCGAATCATGAAAGAATTTTTTTTTGTTTCAGTATCCCTTTAATTGGACATTTAATAATAGATTCTTTAAAACTGCTCTCTGCATTCCCCATTAATATTCTAGATTCTGGCCTTTAAAGTCAGCAAAAATGCACAGTAGCACACTACATAGCATACACTTACACATGCAGATACACACACACACACACACACACACACACTACATAGCATACACTTACACATGCAGATACACACACACACACTACATAGCATACACTAACACACACACACACTACATAGATTACACTTATACATGCAGATACACACACACACACTACATAGCATACACTTACACATGCAGATACACACACGCACTACATAGCATACACTTACACATGCAGATACACACACGCACTACATAGCATACACTTAGACATGCAGATACACACGTATGCATGCAGATACACACAAACTACATAGCAGGCACACACTACATAGCATACACCTATACATGCAGATACCCATAAACACTTATACATACAGATACACACACTACATAGCTTAAACTTATACATGCAGATACACACACTTATAGATACAGATAGAAACACACACACTCTACATAATATATGGGTATCTGTAATTCATTGTATGGGGCCCTGGGGTTGGCAAGCACATTGGTTGGCAGTCTGAGGCTGCCACTGTTCGTTACCCTGGTGTTAGCACTGCTCATCGTATAAAACTGAAGGCTTACTAGTATTATCACCCGGGGTTAGATGTCATCACTACCAGAGGTTAGAGGTCACCATTACCTGAGGTCAGAGGGTATACAGCCTTCTTACTGCTGCTTAACCCACACACCATTCCTATTCCACAGGGAATCTAACAGGTATATAACCCTGGGAGAGAAAAGCCAGCTGCTTCGGACTATGGGCCCAATAGAATTTTTTTATTTTTTTTAATGCATGGGGCAATGCGGGACAGACCCCTAAAATCGTGACTGTCCCGCGAAAGTCGGGACAGTTGGGGGGTATTCTATATGCCAGTTCTCTGATGGGGCAGATTTTTGCTCTTTCATTCTTGTTCCACAAAAAGTTTGCTAATCTTCTTGATGTTCATAGTTTGAAGACTCCTTTTTTTGAACCTATGCATAAATTGGACATTAAACTACTTTCTTGGAAAGTGTTATTTCTTTTGGCCATTTCTTCTGCTACCAGAGTTTATCTGCTCTTTTTTGTGAACCTCCTTTGGTTTTTCATCAGGATAAGGTTGTTTTACGGACATCATTTGATTTGGTTTGTTTTTGTTTAAGGCTGTTTCTTTAGCAGATAACTTGTTATCCCTTCTTTTGTATCCTAATCCTTAAAATGTTTCTGAGAGATCTTTTAATTCATTGGATGCTGTTAGAGCATTGAAATATAACGTTGATGCTACTAAGGACTTTAAACAAACTTCAAGTTTGTTTGTTCTTTTTCTTTATTGGCACTAGGAAGGGTCAAAACGCTTCTGCTGTTTCTTGGGCCTCTTGGTTGAAACGGTTTTGATTTACACAGCTTACTTGGAGGCAGGTCAGCAGATTACTGCTCATTCTACTAGTGCAGTTGCTACTTCTTGGGCCTTAAAGAATGAAACTTCAGTTGATCAAATAATTCCTTTGTTATTCATTCCCCAGTTTGCATAACCAATACAAGTTTCATTTTAATTAGACCGTTCCTTTAAGGAACCTTAGAACCTTAAATCCGTAATCCATACATGACTTTCCCATTGAGACACTTCAAGCAGTGAATCTAATGATTGACATGAGAGTGATGTGCCTTCCTGTAAATGCCTCTTCCTGACATTATTAGGATAACATGGTTTAAACCTACAATGTCTTTCTAGCTAATGAAGCTTAAATAATGAACCTCAATCAAGAAATTTGTATACATTCCTTTTTTGTCCTGAAGCCATGTTGTAGTACAGAAACAGAACTGTATAAACTGCATATTGTCAGAGCCTTCAGTTGTTCTTGTTTATACAGGCTATTCATTGAGTCTGAATATGATTTTTTTATTTCCATCCTTTAAAAAGGCCACTTATAGGAAGGCTTCAATGATCTCTATAGCTCAGTGGATTGAGTTGGCTATGTTCCAGGCCTATGCTATTCAAAATCATGCCCTTCTATTAGACATCACAACTCCCAATAGAACAGTGCCAACTTAATGACTAAGCATGATACAGTGAACTAGATGTGCAAAGCAGATAGGATACTCAATGTGACTTATGACGTGTCAGGTTCCCAATCTGTCAGTCTTTAGTTTTTGAACTGTTCGCATGACTGGGGTTTGCCATCACAGTGAAATCTTCTAGTGCACAGCAATTGTGTAATACCAGACCTTTTTAAAAAAATCTGCACTAAGTGGCCAACATTCCAAGTGTACCTTTTTAGCTGTAACACATTTCAATGTATTTTTTTAAATTATTTAATTGTCCCACTCTCTTCAGGGTTTATTACGTAATAAGAAAGGTATTTAAGTATCTTACTACTTCACCTTTTCAACCTTTGTGTATACTTGAAACGCAAATGCTAATCTATGGGGGGCTCAGCTACAGGAAAACAGGAGCTTCACAAGTGTGTTTTGTGGAGAGAGAAAATGCATTTTAACAGCATCTGCGTCACATAGATTTCCAATAGTCAAGATGCCTTTTTATGTAGTTCTACTTTTCCCCATATGATCGATCATTCAAAGATGGTGAATTAATGTTCTATAATGCTTGTGATTCTGCAGCTACAAAATCTTCATGGATGAAATTCTGCAGGGATTTTTTATTCTTTATGTCGGTTAACTACCATGGTACAACTGTATTACTTATGTAAACCGTACTAGGAACTATTGATATGTTAACTGGGAAGTTAAAATAGACTAATTGGGAAAGAATCCCATTGTGACTTTAAATCTTTGCATGATTTAGATGCATGTAATCACGTTCAAATTCACTTCTGTTATCAAATTTGCTTTGTTCTTATAGTATCATTTGTTTTAAAAAAAAATATTTGTATCCTAAGTAGCAGCAGTGCACTACTGTGAGCTAGCTGGTAATTGGTGCTTACACACGTCTATCTTTTCATTGGCTCACCAGATGTGTTCAGCTAGCTCCCAGTAGTTAACTTCTGCTCTAGAGCTGACTTTAAAGCAACACTGAACCCACATTTTTTTCTTTCATGATTTAGATAGAGCATCAAATTCTAAGCAACTTTCTAATTTACTCCTATTATAAATTTTTCTTTGTTCTTTTGCAATCTTTATTTTAAAAGCAGGCATGAAAATCTTAGAAGCCAGCCCATTTTAGGTTCTGCACCATGGATAGCGCTTGCTTATTGGAGCTACATTTACTCACCAATAAGCAAGCATAACCCAGGTTCTCAGCCAAAAATGGGTTGGCTCCTATGCATCACATTCCTGCTTTTTAAATAAAGATAGTAAGAGAACAAAGAAAATTGATAATAGGAGTAAATTAGAGAGAGGCTTAAAATTGCCTGCTCTATCTGAATCATGAGAGAGAGAAAAAATTGGGTTTAGATGAAACGGTCATATGCAAGCAATACGATATTAGAGAATTTTCATTTGCATATCCCTTTTTAAATCTTTTGGATTCCTAGAAATATGATGAGTAACTGAGCAAACAGACACATGGCTTGTTAACCCTTTGAGAAACATAACCATTTTTTATTCTGTTTATAGGATGATACATAAAGAGAGAATTACAAAATATTCTACTGATTAGACAGTAAAACCCTTTTTAATAGTTAAAAAGTGAACTGGCCTAGCATATTTTTTAATCATTTGTAAAATAAGTTAATCTGAAGAGGAGTATATATTTATTGTACTCATGATGAGGGCAATTAGTGTCTGCTGCTGACTGCTCTCATGAAAGGGAAAGAAAGAGTTATCAAGCAGACTAGAAGTTTGAGTGTTTAAGTTGCATGTGGATGACATCAGCTGCTTCCAGGCAGGGCTATTGTGTGAGCAGTTTGGCAAAGCAATCAGGATTCAGAATACACGCATGCTTTTGGCAGAGAATCTTCCCCCTCCTTTTTTTTCCTCTTTCTTTGAACTTTTTTTTATTATCTTGGGGGCTTCAGATATTAACATGTGTGGGTGGTCATTAAAGTTTTTTTTTTCTCCAGAGTGGGATTTTTTTAATCTATATAATGCTAAAAAATAATAAATAGGAACTCTGCAAGATTGTGTGGGAAATGATTACATCAGTCAAAGGAGAACTACGATTGGTCTGCAAAATATGGTTTGATTCACTACCTAAAAGATTGACTGTGTAACCCTTTGAGAGGAGCTCTGAAGAGTTCCCTGCCTTTCCCCAGGATCAGTGCCATGTAAGGCTGGCTACGTGACAGGTATGGTACAGTAATCCGTTGACACATTATATTCCTCCCTGAGTGTGCAGCTTTTAGTCTGCAAAAGGGGCTTGGAAAGCAGAGAGGAAAAAAACTCAAGAGGCAATCTAGACTTAAAAATGCCATCTTGTTCTCCTGACTGCTGCATATTACGTGCAGTAGAGGTAAGATTTTCCATTTTAAATAATTGTCCTGCTGATGATTACCTCATTTCTTCAGTAGTTTTTTTTCTTCTTCTTAATACTTTGTAACGAAAATGCATCAGTGTAGGCTTAGACACTTATATATTCACACCTGTATATGTAATTGTTCTACTGCTTAAACAGTTAAACGTAAATTATATATTTACACCTGTATATGTAATTTTTCTACTGCTTAAACAGTTAAACGTAAATTATATATTTACACCTGTATATGTAATTTTTCTACTGCTTAAACAGTTAAACGTAAATTATATATTTTCTCCATGTAAATACAAATGCATTTGGGTGTATATGTGTGTATGTATGTGTATATATAATATAATATTATGTGTATATATGTATGTATGTGTATATATATATATATATATGTGTGTGTGTATATAATGTGTATATACACACACATAACTAAAAATGCATATAGATGGCAGATAATTTATATATATATATATATATATATATATATATATATATATATATATATATATATATATATGTGTGTGTGTGTGTATAATGTGTATTTTATATATATGTGTATAATTATACACACACAAATAAAAATGTATAGAGATGGCAGATTATTTTTATATTTATATATATATATATATATATATATGTGTGTGTGTGTGTGTGCGTATAATTATATATATATATATATATATATATATATATATATATATATATATATATATATATATATATATATATAATTATACACACACATAACTAAAAATGCATAGAGATGGCAGATTATTTATATATATATATATATATATATATATATGTATGTGTGTGTGTATGGGTTTTACTACTGAACTGAAGCATAAATTCACACACAGACTGCTTTATATATTGCTTTTTTCCTCAGCCTTTATATATGTGGTAAATCACTTTAAGTAACCTACTTCTATATTGCAGACAGAATTAATGTATTGTACTAAGAAACCGTATTCTCTGAATTATGACCATGTGTTTAGTGTTGCAGTAAAAGCAAAAAAATAATTTTTTTACATTGTTTATGTCTTAACTTATTTGTACTGTGCTCTGTGCTACACTGTGGGATGTGAAGTAGATATTTGCATTAAGAAATGACAAAAGTTCAGGCTGATAAATATATATATTCTTTGTTACAGGTTGTAAAAGTCTTTAGTGAAGATGGGACAAGCAAAGTGGTGGAGATTCTAGCAGACATGACAGCCAGGGATTTCTGCCAGCTGCTAGTTTACAAAAGTCATTGTGTGGATGATAACAGCTGGACGCTAGTGGAGCACCATCCTCATCTAGGATTAGGTAGGGAACTATAAGTGTATGAAAATGCTTTATCACTGTAAATCTGTTTCTGTGTGTTTGCTCCTTTTATTTTAAGCCGCACAAGAAGTTAAAAAGAACAACTTTATTTAACAGGCTTATGTAATCTTATTTAAGATTGTTGGCTGTATGCAGTTAAGAAAAATTGTCCATTTTTTCACAGCTAGTTGGATAAAAAACCTTATTTTCTATAGAGGCATCTACACACATCTATGGTCTTGAGACTGAAATTTCTATACTGAATATTATGTCCTAAAATAGAACTGCATGTGTAATTCTGTCTCTTACAAAATATTTTAAAATGTGATCTACAAATGGCTTTATTTCCATTAACTCCATGCGGGGTGTTGTGCTCCCACTCCCACCCACCCAAAAATGCATATTTGTATGTGTTTGTAACATGTCACCAATGTAAGCCATATTGCAAGCCAAGTACAAAATATTAATGTAATGAATTAAACTACTTAGGAAGTTTATACTTGAAAGCTCCACTCTTGCATCCTGAAGAGCTTACACTCGAGTCAATATATTTATGTAATTAGTACTGGCAAGATACCAGGTAATGTGGTCTTTTATATTCTTTTAACAGATGCACTCAACTGTAACCTTTTCTTTAAAAAAAAAAAAAAAAAAAAAAGCAAATCAGAAAATTTGGTGTCTGGGCTTAGTGAACTGAGACGTTAAGAATGTGAAAATGCACCTTTATGTACCTTGTAAATTGCACTGTCAATGGTGGTATGGATTAAACAAACAAATCTAATTAGTGAGCTTTAGAGACCATAATAGCAACCTTATTCAGAGGAATTGAGGACATCTGTATGAAAAAGATTAAGTGGATCTGCAAATTCTTATGTGACATCCTTGTAACACACCAGTCTAAAGGCATATAGTAAATTGCACGTACACCATACCTATGTACCTAATATAATCAGACTATGCTCAAATGTGAAAAAGTCCTTATATTGAAATCTATGAATATTTTTGTACATGTTTCTATGCATGTCAAGTGATGTGTATAACTTATTAAGCAGAGTAAAATGCATATTTCTGATGCATCTTTTTTTTCCCCCCTAGTATTACTGTCTTCATTTGGTAAATGTCAGGCAGCTTTTATAAGATCATACAAAGGTATTCAGCATATACTACAGTGTTCTACACAGAAAATGTTGCCACCCGGTTAGTGTTATTACACTGCCCGCACCGGCTAGTTTATAAGTTCTAATATTATAACATTTTCTGCTATCCGAAGCACAAATGAATTGCATAATTTAACATATCTTTAATATTTGAGAAATAAAGATTGAATATTTTTTAAAACTAGCTAATCTTAGGCTAGTCTGGTGTTAGAAGCAAGGTTTGATTGGCAAAAGAGTTGGATGTAAGTGAAAGAGTTTTCAGATATTCTCTGGAAAAAAGAGGGGTTTAGATGTGCTCCAGACGAAAGATGAAATACATAAGACAAGGGAAGGGTCAGATATTATTTAGAGATCGTGCAGCAATAGGTAAGTTGCATATTAGTACATGTGGGGTCAAGCAGGTAGGCATTAAAAGTTGAAAGGAGAATAATTTTAGATTGTGGGGAAAATGTATCATTATTGCAGGTGGACAAGTAGTGAACCTGTCCACCTTTAATTACCATCTGCAATGCTGCATCGCATGGCGGAATATAAAGGACCAGTAAATACAGTAGATTTTGCATAATGAACCAATGCAGGGCAATAATTTGCAATAGCACTTGGTATGGACTTTATATGAGTAGTAGGTTTTTTTTGTGACAAATTTCAAAGTTATGTCTATTTCTTTCATGTAATTGGCAAGAGTCCATGAGCTAGTGACGTATGGGATATACAATCCTACCAGGAGGGGCAAAGTTTCCCAAACCTCAAAATGCCTATAAATACACCCCTCACCACACCCACAATTCAGTTATTTTTTCGATGTGGATTTAATTTTTTCAGCGGAAAATGGCTGTTTTTATTTTTATGCCTCCCTCTCTAGTGACTCTTCTGTGGAGTACCACATCTTTGGTATTAATATCCCATACGTCACTAGCTCATGGACTCTTGCCAATTACAAGAGAAAACATCATTTATGTAAGAACTTACCTGATCAATTAATTTCTTTCATATTGGCAAGAGTCCCTGATACCCAACCTGTTTATGGTGGTTATGATTTTTTGTATAAAGCACAATTATATTTCCAGTTCCTTTTCTCCTACATTGGTGTGTCCGGTCCATGGCTTCATCCTTACTTGTGGGATATTCTCATTCCCTACAGGAAATGGCAAAGAGCACACAGCAAAAGCTGTCCATATAGCCCCCCCTCTGGCTCCTCCCCCCAGTCATTCTCTTTGCCGCTCTGAACAAGTAGCATCTCCACGGGGATGGTAAAGAGTATGTGGTGTTAGTTGTAGTTTTATTTCTTCTATCAAGAGTTTATTTTAAAATAGTGCCGGTTTGTACTATTTACTCTGCAACAGAAAGTGATGAAGATTTCTGTTAATAGAGTATGATTTTAGCACCAGTAACTAAAATCCATTGCTGTTCCCACGCAGGACTGTTGAAACCAGAGAACATCAGTTGGGGGGAACAGTTTGCAGACTTATCTGCTTCAGGTATGACCAGTCTCTTTTCTAACAAGACCCAGTAATGCTAGAAGACTGTCAGTTTTACCTTATGGGACCGGTAAGCCATTTTCTTAGACTCAGTAACAGAATTAAGGCTTATTAATTGGGCTCTATGCTGGTTGACACTATTGTGGGCTAAATCTATTTGTTTTTATTATATTTATAAGACATTTGGAGTGTTTTGTGAGCTTTGAAACACTTTTGGGAACGTTTATTTGCACCTTGCAGTTGTTTAGACGCCTAATCTAGTTAGAAAGGCCCCTTCACTCTGGTATGCAGAGGAAGGAGGCCTCATTTTCACGCCTCAGTTGCGCAGTTACTTCCATAGGCAGTGCATGCAGCTTCACGTGAGAGGGTCCTGTGGCTGAGAAAAGGACTCAGAAAGGCTTAATTCTGTGGTGAATAACCCCTAAGGAAGGTAAAAGCCGCAGCAAAGTCTGTTGCAGGGACTGTAGTGTGTTTAAAACCGGTAAATTGAACTTTTAGCTCCGGTTTGCTCATTTAAGGGTTTAGAGACTTGAAATTTGGTGTGCAATACTTTCAAAGCATTAAGACACTGGGGTGTAAATTTCAGAAAGATCGGATAAATCTGTCTAACATGTATGTACCTTCAGATAGCATATGTTCTGTGTGTATGGAAGCCAAGGTGGTTCCCCCTTTAAATGTATGTGCAAATTGTGCCATGGCGTCCAAACAAAGTAAGGACAGTACTGTCACATTTAATAAGGTTGCCCAAGATGATTCTTCAAATGAAGGTAGTGGGGATAGTTCATCATCCTCTCCTTCTGTGTCAACACCAGTTTTGCCCGCGCAGGCAATACCTAGTACATCTAGCGCACCAATGCTTGTTACTATGCAGCAATTAACAGCAGTAATGGATAATTCTATAGCAGCTCTTTTATCCAAACTGCCAGCATTTCCCAGAAAGCGCGATTGCTCAGTTTTAAATACAGAGGATGAGCAAGTAGGCGCTGACGATAATTTATCTGTTATACCCTCACATCAATCTGAGTTGGCAGTGAGGGAGGGTCTGTCTGAGGGAGAAATTTCTGATTCAGGAAAAATTTCTCAGCAGGCAGAACCTGATATCGTGGCATTTAAATTTAAGCTAGAACATCTCCGCGCCCTGCTTATAAGGAGGTGCTAGCTACTCTTGATGATTGTGATTCTTTGGTGATTCCAGAGAAGTTGTGCAAAATGGACAAATTCTTAGAGGTCCCAGTGCACGCTGATGCTTTTCCGATACCCAAGAGGGTGGCGGACATAGTCACTAAGGAGTGGGAGAAGCCAGGTGTACCTTTTGTTCCACCTCCTATATTCAAGAAAATGTTCCCCATTGTCGACCCCAGAAGGGACGCATGGCAAACGGTCCCTAAGGTAGAGGGGGCAGTTTCAACGTTAGCCAAGCGCACAACTATTCCTATAGAGGACAGTTGCGCTTTCAAAGATCCTATGGATAAAAAATTGGAAGGATTGCTTAAAAAGATTTTTGTTCAGCAAGGTTTCCTTCTTCAACCAATTTCGTGCATTATTCCTGTCACCACGGCGGCGTCTTTTTGGTTCGAGGAACTAGAAAATTCGCTCCAAAAGGAGACTCCATATGATGAAGTCATGGACAGAATTCACGCACTTAAGTTGGCTAATTCCTTTATTTTGGATGCCGCTTTTCAATTGGCAAAATTAGCTGTGAAAAATTCAGGTTTTGCAATAGTGGCGCGCAGGGCGCTGTGGCTAAAATCTTGGTCGGCGGATGTGTCGTCCAAAACAAAATTGCTTAATATTCCTTTCAAAGGTAAGACCCTTTTCGGGCCAGAATTGAAGGAGATTATTTCAGACATCACTGGGGGAAAGGGCCATGCCCTCCCACAGGATAGGCCTTTCAAGGCTAAGAACAAATCTTATTTTCGTTCCTTTCGCAATTTCAGGAACGGACCGGCTTCTAACTCTGCAGCCTCTAGACAAGAGGGTAACTCTTCCCAGCCTAAACCAGCATGGAAACCATTGCAAGGCTGGAACAAGGGTAAACAGGCCAAGAAGCCTGCTGCTGCTACCAAGACAGCATGAAGAGGTAGCCCCCGATCCGGGACCGGATCTAGTAGGGGGCAGACTTTCTCTCTTTGCTCAGGCTTGGGCAAGAGATGTTCCGGATCCCTGGGCACTAGAAATAGTATCTCAGGAGTATCTTCTAGAGTTCAAGGATCTTCCTCCAAGGGGAAGGTTCCACATGTCTCGCTTATCTTCAGACCAGATAAAGAGACAGGCATTCTTACATTGCGTAGGAGACCTATTAAAGATGGGAGTGATACACCCAGTTCCAACAGCGGAACAAGGTCTGGGTTTTTACTCAAACCTGTTTGTAGTTCCCAAAAAAGAGGGAACTTTCAGGCCAATTCTGGATTTAAAAATCCTAAACAAATTCCTCAGAGTTCCATCATTCAAAATGGAAACCATTCGGACGATTTTACCAACAATCCAGGAGGGTCAATATATGACTACCGTGGACTTAAAGGATGTGTACCTGCATATTCCTATCCACAAAGATCATCATCAGTTCCTGAGGTTTGCCTTTCTGGACAAACATTATCAGTTCGTGGCTCTTCCATTCGGTTTAGCCACTGCTCCCAGAATTTTCACAAAGGTGCTAGGGTCCCTTCTAGCGGTCCTAAGGCCGAGGGGCATTGCTGTAGCACCTTACCTAGACGACATTCTAATCCAAGCGTTGTCCCTTTCCAAAACAAGGGCTCATACAGACATTGTTTTAGCCTTTCTCAGGTCTCACGGGTGGAAGGTGAACATAGAAAAGAGTTCCCTGTCCCCGTCCACAAGGGTTCCTTTTCTAGGGACAATAATAGATTCTGTGGAAATGAAGATCTTTCTGACCAAGGTCAGAAAGTTAAAGCTTCTAAACGCTTGTCAAGTTCTTCAATCTATTCCTCAGCCTTCCATAGCTCAGTGCATGGAGGTAATAGGACTAATGGTTGCAGCAATGGACGTGGTTCCTTTTGCTCAAATTCATTTAAGACCATTGCAACTGTGCATGCTCAAACAGTGGAATGGGGATTATGCAGACTTGTCTCCCCAGATTCAAGTAGACCAGGTAACCAGAGACTCACTCCTCTGGTGGTTGACTCAGGATCACCTGTCTCAGGGAATGAGTTTCCGCAGACCAGAGTGGGTCATTGTCACGACCGACGCCAGTCTCGTAGGCTGGGGCGCGGTCTGGGGCTCGCTGAAAACTCAGGGTCTATGGTCTCGGGAAGAGTCTCTTCTCCCGATAAACATTTTGGAACTGAGAGCGATATTCAATGCGCTCCTGGCTTGGCCTCAACTAGCGAAGGCCAGATTCATAAGATTTCAGTCGGACAACATGACGACTGTAGCGTACATCAATCATCAGGGGGGAACAAAGAGTTCCTTGGCGATGAGAGAGGTATCCAAGATCATCAAATGGGCGGAGGATCACTCCTGCCATCTATCTGCAATTCACATCCCAGGAGTAGACAACTGGGAGGCGGATTATTTGAGTCGTCAGACTTTCCGGGGGAGTGGGAACTTCATCCGGAGGTCTTTGCCCAGTTAACTCAACTATGGGGCGTTCCAGATATGGATCTGATGGCGTCCCGTCAGAACTCCAAGGTTCCTCGCTACGGGTCCAGATCCAGGGATCCCAAGGCGACGCTAGTGGATGCATTGGTGGCGCCTTGGTCGTTCAATCTAGCTTATGTGTTTCCACCGTTCCCTCTCCTTCCCAGGCTTGTAGTCAGGATCAAACAGGAGAAGGCCTCTGTGATTCTAATAGCTCCTGCATGGCCACGCAGGACTTGGTATGCAGACCTGGTGAATATGTCATCGGCTCAACCATGGAAGCTACCTTTGAGGCAGGATCTTCTTGTGCAAGGTCCATTCGAACATCCAAACCTAGTTTCTCTGCAACTGACTGCTTGGAAATTGAACGCTTGATTTTATCTAAGCGTGGGTTTTCAGATTCGGTTATAGATACTCTGGTTCAAGCCAGAAAACCTGTGACTAGGAAAATTTACCAGAAGATATGGAAAAAATATATCTGTTGGTGCGGATCGAAGGGATACTCTTGGAGTAAAATTAAAATTCCTAGGATTCTCTCCTTTCTCCAAGAGGGTTTGGATAAAGGTTTGTCAGCTAGTTCTCTAAAAGGACAGATATCTGCTCTGTCTGTTTTGTTGCACAAACGTCTGGCAGCAGTGCCAGATGTACAGGCGTTTGTACAGGCGTTAGTCAGAATCAAGCCTGTCTACAGACCTATGACTCCTCCATGGAGCCTAAACTTAGTTCTTTCAGTTCTTCAAGGGGTTCCGTTTGAACCTTTACATTCCATAGATATTAAGTTACTATCTTGGAAAGTTCTTTTTTTGGTTGCTATTTCTTCTGCTAGAAGTTTCTGAATTGTCTGCTTTGCAGTGTATTTCACCCTATCTGGTATTCCATACAGATAAGGTAGTTTTACGTACCAAGCCTGGTTTTCTTCCAAAAGTGGTTTCCAACAGGAATATTAACCAGGAAATAGTTGTTCCTTCTCTGTGTCCGAATCCAGTTTCAAAGAAGGAACGTTTGTTACACAACCTAGATGTGGTCCGTGCTTTGAAATTCTATTTAGAAGCAACAAAGTATTTCAGACAGACATCATCCTTGTTCGTCGTTTATTCTGGTAAGAGGAGAGGGCAGAAAGCTACTGCTACCTCTTTCCTTTTGGCTGAAAAGCATCATCCGATTGGCTTATGAGACTGCCGGACGGCAGCCTCCTGAACGAATTACAGCTCACTCTACTAGAGCTGTGGCTTCCACATGGGCCTTCAAGAACGAGGCTTCTGTTGAACAGATCTGTAAGGCAGCGACTTGGTCTTCTCTGCATACTTTTGCCAAATTTTACAAATTCGATACTTATGCTTCTTTGGGGGCTGTTTTTGGGAGAGAGGTTTTTTTTCAAGCTGTGGTGCCTTCCGTTTAGGTTACCTGACTTGTTCCCTCCCTTCATCCGTGTCCTAAAGCTTTGGTATTGGTTCCCACAAGTAAGGATGAAGCCGTGGACCGGACACACCAATGTAGGAGAAAACAGAATTTATGCTTACCTGATAAATTACTTTCTCCTACGGTGTGTCCGGTCCACGGCCCGCCCTGGCTTTTAGTCAGGTTTAAAATTTTTATTTTTTCTGTACACTACAGTCACCACGGCACCTTTCTCCTTTTTCTCCTAACCGTCGGTCGAATGACTGGGGGGCGGAGCCAGAGGGGGGCTATATGGACAGCTTTTGCTGTGTGCTCTCTTTGCCATTTCCTGTAGGGAATGAGAATATCCCACAAGTAAGGATGAAGCCGTGGACCGGACACACCGTAGGAGAAAGTAATTTATCAGGTAAGCATAAATTCTGTTTTTTGATGCTTTCTACTCCTTTTTCTATCACCCCACTACTTGGCTATTCGTTAAACTGAATTGTGGGTGTGGTGAGGGGTGTATTTATAGGCATTTTGAGGTTTGGGAAACTTTGCCCCTCCTGGTAGGATTGTATATCCCATATGTCATTAGCTCATGGACTCTTGCCAATATGAAAGAAATTAATTTATCAGGTAAGTTCTTACATAAATTATGTTTTCCACTCCTGTATCATGTGGCAGCCATCAGCCAATCTGAAGTGCATATCCGTATAGTCTGTGACTTCTTGCACATGCTCAGTAGTAGCTGGTGACTCAAAAAGTGTAAATATAAAAAGACTGCACATTTTGTTAATGGAAGTAAATTGGAAAGTTTTTTAAATTGTATGCTCTATCTGAATTATGAAAGTTTAATTTTGACTTGTGTCCCTTTAACATTACACAAGAGGTTTCTTGTTCAATACCGCCCCCTGCTCTTGTGGAACCAATGGTGCAAAAGCAAGGCATGTCAATCACCCGAATGAGTAAGTGTTAGGGGTTATTCACCGTCTCTGACATGGCAGAGAGGCAAAAGAAGCAGTTTCTGCTTCTTAAACATATGGCTGCAAGATCACTCATGCAAACCTGCTCTGCATAGCCAAAAAGCTGTGAATGCAGCTTTATAAATTTACCCCATTACAGAAGTTTAAATTTGCATTAATACTGCATAGGATGAAATGTGAATGCATAAGGATTATCGGTTATTTGTAGAGCGCCAACAGATTCCACTGCACTATAAACATAGGCGGTATACAAGGTAACTTTTATAGGGATCAAATGGGTAGAGGGCCCAGCCAAGAGTCGCGCAATTGTAGTCGGCTCTTATGAAGGTGATCTGCAAACAGTTGGGCTCTTAGGCTTACATGCTAAGGGGATTCATGGTGGATAGTAATGGAGGAGAAAAACTGGTATTAGGAAAGGTTAGTGTAGCTTGTATGCATCCCTGAACAGTAGAGTCTTTAGGGATCGCTTGAAGATTTCAAAACTAGGGGAGAGTCTTGTGGAGTGAGGCAGAGAGTTCCACAAGATGGGAGCCAGTCTGGAGAAGTCCTGTAATTGGGAATGTGAGGAAGCAACAAGAGAGGAGGAGGAGGGTATGCATGAGCAGAGTGAAGGGGACAGGAGGGAGAGTATCTGGAGACAAGGTCTGAGTTATAGGGGAGAGCAGTGCTGTTGAGGGCCTTGTATGTCAGTCAGAATTTTGTTTAATCATGGAGGCAAGAGGAAGCCAGTGAAGGGATTGGCAGAGAGGTGCAGCAGATTTAGAGCGACAAGTAAGGAAGATGACCCTGGCAGAGGCATTCATTATGGATTGTAAAGGAGCTAGACGGCAGCTAGGAAGACCAAAGAAGATGGAGTTGCAGTAGTCGAGGCGGGAAAGGATAAGAGTGTGGATTAAAATCTTAGTTGTGTCTTGTGTAAGGAAATGTCTAATTTCTTTCCTAAGATATGGAGAGTCCATGACGTCATTCAATTACTTGTGGGAATATCACTCCTGACCAGCAGGAGGAAGCAAAGAGCACAACAGCACAGCTGTTAAATGTCACTCCCCTACCTATAATCCCCAGTCATTCTCTTTGCCTCTGTCAATGGAGGAGGTGAAGTTTGGCGTCTTAAGAATTAACTACAAGCAAGTTTTTGGGTTTAGCTGTGTCCACGTTAATCTCTTCAGTAGAGTAGTGGTGGCTTTCAAGCAGTTAGAAAGTTGTGAGGTAATCCTTGCTTGGTTTTCTGACATGTTTGCTACCCTTGGTATAGAAAGACAGAGTTGGTTACTCTGTTCTTTCTTTTTCTACAGGTCTCTGTAAGGAGTATGTGTCCTTTCACGCCTTGTAAGCTGTCTACCTGCCGGACAGCTGGAAGTGCTTTTGTCTTCTAGGTGTGGAGACTTGCACTTAAAATTTATTTTTATGGGGTATGTTAAACCCTTAGTATGGGTTTTTTATTTTGGCAGTGTGCAGGCACAGGAAATGTATGTGGAGACTTAAGGGCTAACCCTCCTTTATGGATAGGAAAGGATTAACCTTATTATCTGTGGCTCAGTGTTTATTTGCTTTTCAACTGGTGGTTCTAACGGGCCCTTAAGTGGTTTATTAGGAGCAGAGGATTTTTATTTTATTGGTGCATTTGTGATTCAGTATGGCTTTAAGAACGGCACTGATTGCAGAGGAATCACAAGCTTTTGCCAGCTTTGTACGTGTGCTTTCTCTTGCTGCGCAGTGTTTAAAAAAGCCGGTCCCATGACTCTCTGTCTCTTCCGCTTCCAGAGCGGCATCGGCTGTGCTGGTTGATTTTTTTTTTTTTTTTAAACCGGCAGGGTTATTTTGACAAGCAGCTTGCTTCTCCGGTGGGCAGGTAGGGCACCTCAGTTTGCTGAGGTGTAGAGAGCCTTCTTTGGGGTGGTTTTTTTTTTTTTTTTTTAGCACATCGCTCTGTGTACGTTTTAAATTTAAAGTGACAGTATTAAAAATAAAAAAAGATTTTTTTTCTGGTTTTCTGTGAGTAGACCTTAAGCTGGGAACATGGAGCAGGAGTCTGTTCCTATGGACAAATGTTTGTTTTGTCTTAAGGCCCAAATTGTTCTACCCATGCAATTTTGTTCCTCGTGTTTAGATAGAACCTTGAAGAGTAAAGACAAATTTCCTTAATATGAGGAGAGTCCACGGCTTCATTCTTTGTGGGAATACAGAACCTGGCCATCAGGAGGAGGCAAAGACACCCCAGCCAAAGGCTTAAATACCTCCCCCACTTCCCTCATCCCCCAGTCATTCTTTGCCTTTCGTCACAGGAGATTGGCAGAGAAGTGTCAGAAAATTTCGGAGTAGTTCCTTATGGAGGGTAGTACTCTTAGAGATGGGACTGGAGTTTTAAGTAGTCTTGTCAGCCTCTCAGTGAGAGCATTGATGAAAGTTAGGGTCTGGAGATGCAGGGAGAGTTTTTCTGTGAACCCATCCCGACTCATATTAACAGCTCCATAAGCAATCAGCGTTGACTAGTTTCGCTACCTGCTTTCTTCACTCAAGTCGATGTCAGAAGCGTTGCTACAATCTGTCAAACTTGAAGGACCGTATCACTGTTCCACGGCATAGCTTCCGGTAAGATTGTTTCATTATTTTACACACATGTATAACGATAGAAGACAGGGTCACAGTTGGACTCCTTTATCTTTATGAAATAAAGGGTTAATATCTCCTGAGGGGGGTTATTGAACAGTGGGGATTTTTAATTATATTTGTGATTTCAACTACTTGTGTGTAAGAACATTTGGGCTCTTACACATAATGATATGGAATGTACAGGTTATTTTCATTTTGGGAGCTGCGCATGCTTCTTTATTTTAAGATGGTGTTGTTTTTCCTTAGCAGGGCCAGGTCCTGCATGAGCACCATGTGACCGGGATTGGCACGTTTGTTCCCTGCTTCAGATTCCTGACCCGGTATATGCGGAGAGGAGCATCTTCTCTATCTGTCTGGGTCATAGGAGGTGGTGAGTGCCCCAGCCATTGGGGGTATAAGGTGCCAGTTGTTTTGTCTTTTTCTATAATTTTATATAGACGAGTTATGGAGGATTCTGATATTTTAGAGGGGGATCCCTCCGATACAGAATTTGATACCTGTGTATATTGTGAGGAGGCCCAGGTAATCCAGCCCTCTCAATTATGTTCCGTATGCTGCTATAGGATGTTCTCATCAACCAATGTTGAGATGTTAGAGAACACTGAACCATCTGCCTCTGAGGATTCTTTGTCCAGTGAGGTGTGTTCCCTAGATTCTGTTCCTACATATGCAGTTTTCCCGAGCTCCGATCCTCCTTCGCCTGTCAGGGGTTTGTTTCCACCAGAGGTTACTTTCCTGCTACGCAAAAGCGCAGGAGTATTCCAGGCTCTCCTGCCCAAGGACATTCGGGTAAAATAAGGATTGTGTCCGGATAGTAAGGATCAGTCCTCTGGGGATGCGGTTTCCTCTGAGGCTTCAGAGTGAGAACATCCAGGGTCGGAGTCTGCTTACTTGGGTCCTCCGACTGTGGAGAGCTTAGCATTTAGATTTAGAAGGGTACGCCTGCGTTTACTCCTGTAAGAGGTTTTGGCGATATTAGAGGTTCCCAGTACTGATCCATCAGTTGAATCTCTAGTAACGACCTTAACTAGACGGGGGGAGGGTGGGATCCTATTCCTTGTCTTGTTTTACTTTTTGTTTTATGTTATTTAGAATCCCAGATACGAGCTCTAAGGGGGATTGTATCGTATGACAGTCAGGACCTGTTTTTTGTTTGCACACTCCTTTTTTTCCAGGGCGTTTGCCTGTTTTCTTTTACTTTACCATTCTGGCCGGATAATTTTTTTGTTTTTATTTAAGAGCTCTGGGTTTGTTATAGAAACTCTTATTAGAAAGAGCTTTCATCACATAGGATTTTTGGTTCTATCGACTTTGATGGTCGAGATTGTTGGAGACGTCCGGTGGAAGCCTATAGATTTCTGTTCTGGGTGATAATTCCCCCCCAATGATTTTGAGAGAATTTTAAGCCTCAGAGCTTAATTTCCTTATTTTGATTATTAAGTTGTTCTAGCCTTGCTGGAACTGAAGAAGTTTCGTTTTCGCCTTGATTGTTCCGGCAGATACGTTGTATCCTAGATGTCAGGCAGGACCTGTTGTGGATACTAGTTGGGTTTTCTCCTTTTTTTCTATACAAGAGGATTTTTTTCTAGATTTCCGGTCCAGGTACAGCAGGCCCATCTATCATAGATAACAGGCTGGACCTGTTTAGAGATTATCTGAGGTGGGTACTTGATACTGGATCATATGGATCTAGTCCTAGAGACCGGAACTAGGCTTCTTCTGGGTTATTGTCTTCTCAGAGAAAGGGAAGTTTTTCAAGTGACCTTTGGAGTCATTGTCCCGGTATCTATCACACTGTGGAAATATTTTCCTCCACTGTTGGTGCCTGCCCTAATTGGGGGATGGTCTTCCCGTCCTAATTGGGTTCTATGATTTTTAAGCAGAGCTTATTAGTTCTTCTTTTCATGGAGAATGTAATGTTCTCCCTTCCTTTTGTTAGGAAGAAGGATGTCTTTCCTGGTTTATCCTTTTTGAGCTAATCCAGTTCTTAGGAAATGTATCTTACAGTAATCCTTGTTCTGATCCTAGATTTCCTTCTTGGGATTTGGAGGTTAAGGTGGCAGTATCCTGCTTACAGATTTTACAGTAGTTCCCGGGTCTCGGCTTTTATGGGTTTCTTACCTTCGCCTGCTAATAGACCTTTTGGGTTTTTCTCGTGTCTTTTCTATCCTCAGAGTTGGACCGGAGTTGCTGGGGTAGACACCAGGGTGGATCTTGGATGCTGTTTTGTCTTTTGGACTGGAATTTTTACTGAGATCTTGCAAATTTTACCCTTCGGCATATGCCCTCCAGTCCCCCTTCTGGTCTTTGTTGACGCAGGGGTGGAGAGTGATATACGCAGCCTAGGCCGAGACTTCAGCATGGAGTTAGTGTATTTGTCTTTACAGACATGGAATACCGGTTTTGGAAATCAATCCCAGTGTTCCGTTCAGATCTCCCTGTTCTGAAATTTTTTTTTATCTTAAGCTTCTCCGGGGCGGTTTTGACTTCTCGCTTCCTTGTTCGTGGGGAGAGTGTCCTAGGGAGGTCCGGGGGTTGGGAGTTTCCTTCCAATTATTCCTTTTGTTCCTCAACAAGCATTCTGCTTGGAGGATTCGGTCTTCTGTCTTCTTACCAGTTGTGACCTCTCAGCCTTGCAGTTCCTCTCAGCCTCCTGGAGGAGTTTATTTGCCTGCAGATTTTGCAGCTCAGGTATCTTCTGCGGAATTATCTGCTTTTCCTATACTGGGAAAACGCAAGAGGAAAATTAAACATTCAGATAGTAAGGTTTCTGTTCCTCCTACTGCTACGCAGGTTGTCCTCCCTCATAAGTCTGAGGAGGATATGTCGGTAGCCTCTGAGGGTGAAATCTCAGATTTGGACAGTATAATTCCTTTACCTGATTCTGAAGTAAACTTTAGATTTAATTTCGAACTCCTTTGTGTATTGTTAAAGGAGGTATTGGCTACTTTGGACGACTCTGAGTCTTCTGTTGTTGTCAACCCTAAAAAGTCTAGTAAACTTAATAGATTCTATGATGTTCCTTCCTCTGTGGAAGTGTTTCCTGTTCCAGACAGTGACAGATTATTTCCCGTCTTTAAAAAGATGTTTCCTGTTGATGACTCCATTAAAGATTCATGGCGCACGTTGCCTAAAGTAGGGCTATTTCTACACTGGCTAAGAGAACTAAGATTCCTATAGAGGATAGCTGCTCCTTTAAGGATCCCATGGACAAGAAGCTGGAAGCTTATTTGAAAAATATGTGTATACATCAGGGTCTTCAATGGCAACCTGCAGTTTGTATTGCCACTGTAGCAAGTGTGGCATCTTATTGGTGCAATGCCTTGTCTGATTCAGTTTTAGAAGAAACTCCATTGGAGGAAATCCAAGATAGGATTAAGGCTCTCAAACTAGCCAATTAATTTATTTCTGATGCTAACATGCAAGTTATTAGACTGGGAGCCAAGATGTCTGGCTTCACTGTCCTAGCCCGCAAGGCTTTGTGGCTAAAATCTTGGCTAGCTGATGTTACCTCCAAGTCCAAGCTTCTGGCGCTTCCTTACCAGGGTAAGACCTTGTTTGGATCTGGCCTGGCTGAAATAATTTCTGATATTACAGGTGGAAAAGGGTCTTTTCTCCCACAAGATAAAAAAAAACAGACTTAAAGGACGCCAAAGTAATTTTCATTCCTCTCGTTACTTCAAAGGTCTTCCTCTTCCAAGCAGGAGCAATCCAAGTCTTCTTGGAAACCCAATCAGTCTTGGAACAAGAAGAAGCAATCTAAAAAATCCTCAGCTGAGTCTAAGTCAGCATGAAGGTTCTGCCCCCAGTCCAGGATCAGATCAAGTGGGGGGCAGACTTTCCCTGTTTTGTCAAGCATGGATACAAGATGTTCCAGACCCTTGGGCTGTGGACATAGTATCTCAGGGTTACAAAATAGAATTCAAATCTTGCCCTTCCAGGAGCAGATTTCACCTTACAAGATTATCTACAGACCAGGTAAAAAGAGAGGCATTCTTGAACTGCGTTCAGAATCTTTCCTCCCTAGGAGTGATTGCTCCAGTCCCTGTAAGGGAACAGGGTCTAGGATTCAATTCAAATCAACTGTTCGGAAATCTTGGTTGCGATACTCTCAGACTATGAAGCTGAAGTTATGAACGAATTTGATAAGGAAATTATAGAATATAACAACAAATTAGAAAAATTTGAGGGGCTAGAAAAGTTTAAAGAAGCATACAAAACGTTGAGGGATGAACTGGATAAAAGGGAGAAAGAAATTATTCAAACCAAATGCAGTAAAATGAGGCGAGATATAAAAGATTTTGAAAAAGGCTGCATATTTACTTGGGACGATAGACAACCTAGGCGTCGACCTATTAACAGCCTCCCTCCCAAAAATGTCTCGCAATCAAATTGCGAATCTTCTGCTATGGAGGATAGCGATTCTGATACAATGAATAGTAACCCCAGCAGTAGCAATAGCAGTTTTTTAGGAAGAAAAACGGATCAGTTAGACCTAGTGGAAAAAGACCGACCAGAAGGGGCAAAGGGGACAGATCGGACCCTAAGAGACAGGACAAGATGGGGTTACACAAAAGAGAATCAGTACAGACACAGGGAGGATTGGGGGAGACGACCAAAATGGTAGATCAAGACAAATCGCTCCAAGTTATCAATCTCTCAAAACGCACTATTACTCCAATTCACCTTCAAGTGCTTTCAAAGGGCTTATCTTTTTCACCTACACCATCCCTAGACAAATTTGAGCTTATAAAGGACCTACACTTATTCTGTAGGAAACTAGCCCTCAAAAGAATGTTTGATAAACAAAGTGACCCCATAACGGATGAGATAAGAACACTAGACACTCTTATCCAAATTTGGAATGAGAGAAGGTATGGAATCGTCAGATCCTACAGCTTTCCTAGATAAAAAACTTAAACTGAAATCTAAATTCATGCCCACAATTAGTAAGATGCCCCAACTTGAAGTCTTTCTAAAAATGGTAATGAAAGACTTCATGAACATTAAAGACACTAACATCTCTAATTTAAGTAAGGAAGAAGCTTTGGCCCTATCTGAAATTAACAAATGGGATGACATTGTGGTAAAGGCGTCTGATAAAGGGGGCAATATTGTTATTTGGGAGAAGGAACAGTACATACAAGAAGCATTCCGACAGCTTAATGATACAAAATGCTATAAATATTTATTTTCAAACCCAACCTCTGAATATCAGAACTTTTATAACAAACTCATAATGGACGCTAAAATAAGTGGAGTGATAAGTCAAAAGGAATGGCAGTTTTTGCAGGTAAAAAATCCAAATAAAAATAAACCTCCTGGTAGGCCTATTGTCTCTAGTATAGGAAGCCTTTGTGAACAGGCCAGTAGATACTTGGATCTCTACTTACGTAATATTGTACTCTCTTTACCATCATACACGAGAGACACTATGGACATTCTTAATAAAATCAATGATATTGTGTTAGATAGTGAAACTTTACTTATCACTTCAATTAATCATAAGAAGGGATGTGAAGCGGTCAAATACTTGGGAATGAAATCCAATGAGAATAAAGAACGTAATGATTTCATTATCTCATTACTGAAATTTGTGCTGTCACAAAATTATTTTGTGTTCAATGACAAATTTTATTTGCAGGTCCAGGGCACTGCAATGGGCTCCTCCTGTGCCCCCACGTACGCAAACATCTATCTAGGATGGTGGGAGCGTGAGATAGTATTTGACGATAATTTACAACAATACACCAGATACATTAGTCTGTGGAGTTGTTACATAGACAACCTGTTCATTATCTGGACAGGGAGTATTACGGAATTTAAAGAATTCATTGGAATATTGAACACAAATGACCTCAATCTGAAATTAACCTATAATGCAAGTGTGCAACAAGTCGTATTCCTAGATGTAACTATCTATAAGGATGAAGAATTTAAGCTCAAAACTGATCTGTACAGAAAGGAAACTGCCACAAATTCCACTTTACAATTTCGTAGTTGTTACACCATACAAACTAAAAAAGGTATCCCAATTGGGGAGTTCTTAAGATTGAGGCGAAACTGCACGGATGATATTTTCTACCAGAGAGCGAAAGAGCCAAAAAAAGACTAAAAGATAGAGGGTACACTCGAAAAATCATTCGTACTGTCTTTCAAAGAGCGAAAAGAACATCACGAGACTCCCTACTGACCCCCAAAATTAAATCAAGGAGTGTGGAAGAATCTGTGAGATTTGTGACCACATATAATGCCGAACACCATACCATTCACAAGATATTGAACAAACACGTAGATATCTTGAGGTTAGATATTGTTCTTTCTAAATATGTAGGTGGGAGAATAAAAACAAGTTGAAGGAGAGCACCGACTATTGGAAATTGACTGACGCAAAGTCATTTTGTAAGAAAGAAACCACATAATAAGAACGTAAGTGGTACCTACCCCTGCGGGGGGTGCAGTTTTTGTAAATACATTAACAATGAAAGATAGTTTCATACTGTAACTGGTTCTAAACATATGTATGGATTTGCAAACTGCAAAACTAAGAATGTTGTCTACTGCTTATTGTGCAATTGTGGGAAAAGATACATTGGAATCACGACACGCAAACTTTGCGTAAGGATAGGAGAGCACATTAACAGTATAAAAAACTGTGAATAAGACAAACAGAAAGATAAAAAACTAACCCCTGTGGCCCGACATTACTTACATCAACATGGTACAAGACCACATGTGCAAATATGTGTATTGCAAGTGATTAAACCAGGCATAAGAGGTGGTGATGTGGAAACCATGTTACTACAGGCTGAATGCCGCTGGATATTCTGCCTCAATACACTTGTACCACATGGACTGAATGAGCAGGATAGCTTTGGCTCATTGTTATAATTCAGATAGTAAATATTATTATATTGTTATCTACAATGATATATATTTTTGATTGATTGTTAGTAAAATAATTACAATAATAGAATCATCTATATAGAGGGGTTTCCCCCATAGCCCCACTATTCCAATCTGTAAGACAACTCTGGTCATAACGGAATGGTAAAGAATTAATTCCACATATTTCTATATGAGATTACTAACCAAGTGATGATACAAATTGGGGAATGGGATACTAGTCAATTGAATATTGTCATAGGCTCTATCAATAATTGGGTTTTAATCATAAATTTCAAATTTATTTTTAAAACAATGAGTTACAACTGAAAAGCTATTATAATAAGGGCTATACATGTAATTTTGATTTATTCTAGCACAGAGGATTTTTATAAGGTTAACAAATTAGTACTTATGGTATGAATGTGAACTATGTAAACAGTATCCAATTCTGCTGTATTCATGTTAGCTTCTACCAGTATCAATTGACAGCTTAAATAACATGTATTCTCGCATTTTTGTCCACTGTGCAGAACCATTTGACATATTTTTATTCTTTATGAGACACACTAAGGAGAATAATATTATATTCTTATTCATTATGATACATACTAGGATACATAATGGACTCTGACACATGATGCTACATTTATTATATGACTACTAACCAATTGAGATGTCTGGAATTGTCACACAACCGTGCAGACTTATGACGTAATGGATTTTGATACATGATGCTACATTGATTATATGACTACTAGCCAATCGAAATGTCTGGGATTGTCACACATCTGTGCAGACTTATGACTTAGCTTATCATTCTATGTGTCTTACTAGTTGGTAAACTTGCCAAGTTCTGACTGATATTAACAGATATGCAATCTAGTATGCCTAATATTATACTCAGCATGATGATAATACTGAGCATTTGACAGTATAGATTTGATGATAAATGCTGATCATTCGATAAGGTGTAAATGGAGAAAGACATACTATGATCATCTTACAGTACAAAATTGATAATAAACGCTCATCCGATATGACTAAACTGGATAAACATACTCTGTGAATATACGCATTGACAGTTCTCATATATATACTTCGATGTAATTATTATGTACTTATGATCAACATTATGAATATCGCAAGGCTGATATCTGTATGATGTATACTATAAATACCAAGTACAGTATGCAGTTGGTGGTCACATTAGACCGCTTAATCATTAACAATGTCAGATTGTATGTCGGGACTTTACCGAAGCTCTTAAAATATCCGGGTTCACTGAGACTTTATATACAATAAGGAATGACGCTATAAATACCGAGTACAGTATGCTGGTGGTGATCACAATAAGACTGCTTTGTCTTTAACAATGTTTGATTATATGTCGGAACTTTTCCGATGCTTTTAACATATTTTGGTTCAGAGAGATTTTGTATACGATAAGCAATGACGTTATAATCACATGGTGTTCCCCATCCAATGGGAACACACATATCGGATAGGTTGATTCTAGGGGTGTGTGTGCACACTCCTCTCTGATTGACTAACGGCTGATTTAAATGCCAATTATTTAGTTGCTTTATAATTGTGTAACTTGTTGGGCACTGTTCCAATATCCACACAGATCTGTGCTTACTTGTGCTCTTCTATGCATTTATCTAGTTAATATTGTTGTTGGGGTCAATCCCCTTTGCAGTTAATTTTTACGGCATTGAGCTTTACCTAGTTTGCACTGAAACTATGTGGATTATAGCACTTTAGTAATATATAGCTCCTTTGGATATCAGTCTCCTCCACATACATTTTTATTCTAAGTTTTAAGACACTACACACATTTGTAGGGATACACCTTATACATTTTATTGTATATATTAACTAATCTAAATAAATGTTATGTTTTATGTTTGACCTGATTTAAGCGACTCTCCCCGCCACTCTTTACTTGACTCATTGATTGCAAACAAGAGTGCTTGTATACTGTCGCTTTTCTTTTCATTTTTTCTATTCTATTCAAATCTGTTTGTGGTTCCCAAAAAAGAGGGAACTTTTCGACCTATTTTAGATCTAAAGTGCCTCAAGTTTCTCAGGGTACTATACTTCAAAATGGAAACCATTTGTTACATTCTTCCTTTGGTCCAAGAGGATCAGTTCATGATGACCATAGACCTGAAGGATGCGTATCTTCATGTTCCCATCCACAGGGATCATCACAAGTTACTGAGATTCGCCTTTCTAGACAAACACTTTTAGTTTGTGGCTCTTCCGTTTCGCCTTGCCACAGCTCCCAGAATCTTCTCGAAGGTTCTGGGACTCTCTTGGCAGTGATCAGGTCTCGGGAAATTGCTGTGGCACCCTACCTGGACGACATATTAGTTCAGGCATCTTTTCAACAAGCAAACTCTCATACAAAGATCTTGTTGTCTTTTCTGCGTTCCAACGGTTGGAAAGTGAATCTGGAAAAGAGTTCCAGCTACAAGGGGTAGTTTTCTTAGGGACCATAATAGATTCCCTATCTATGAAAATTTTTCTAACAGAGGTCAGAAAATCCAAAATTCTCTCCTCTTGCCTCTATTCAGTCTACTGTTCGGCCATCAGTGGCTCAATGTATGGAGGGAATCCATTTGAGAGCTCTGCAGTTATGCATGCTCAGACAATGGAACGGAGACCATGCGGATCTGTCTCAGAGGTAGCTCTGGACCAGTTGACAAGAAACTCTCTCACGTGGTGGTTTTCTCAGGATCATCTGTCTCGGGTCACATGTTTTCGGAGACCTTTCCTGGGTGATCATGACCGCGGACGCCAGCCTGCTAGGCTGGGGAGCAGTCTAGGAATCATTAATGGCTCAGGGTCTATAGACTCGAGAGGAGTCTGCTCTCCCCATAAACATATTGGAGTTGAGTGATTTACAATACTCTGTTGGCTTGGCCCAGTTATCTTTAGCCCGGTTTATCAGGTTCCATTCGGACATCATCACCTCAGTGGCTTACATCAATCACCAGAGATTTACTCAGAGTTCCTTAGCCATGAAGGAGGTGGCACGGATTATTCAGTGGGCGGAAGCTCACAATTGTTTATCTGCCATCCACATTCCAGGAGTGGACAACTGGGAGGTAGATTTTCATAAAATATCTTTAAATATCTTTATTGGTGTGAATCAAAGGGCAACTCTTGGAGTAGTGTCAGGATTCCTAGAATTCTGTCTTTTCTCCAGGAAGGTCTGGAGAAAGGGTTTTCAGACAGTTCTCTGAAGGTCAGATTTCGCCATTATCTATTCGTTTGAGCTTATGCATTCTTTTGATATTAAGTTGTTATCTTGGAAAGTTTTGTTTTTTGTTGCTATTTCTTCTTCTCAGAGAGTTTTGGAACTCTCGGTTTTGCAGTATAATTCGCCTTACCTTTATCTTTCATGCGGATGATGCAGTCCTCCTGCGTACTAAATTTGGGTTACTCCCTACGGTGGTTTCGGATAGAAATATTGATCAGGAAATTGTTGTTCCTTCTCTCTGTCCTAATCCTTCTTCCTATAAGGAACGTCTTTTGCACAACTTGGATGTTGTGCGTGCTCTTAAATTCTACCTACAGGTTACTAAGGATTTTCGCCAGTCCTCTGTTTGTTTCTCTGGAAAGCATAAGGGTTACAAGGCTACTGTTACTTCTGTTTCCCTATGGTTGAGAAGTATGATTCGTTTTGCTTATGAGACAGCTGGACAGCAGCCTCCTGAGAGAATTATAGCTAATGCTACTAGGGCTGTCTCTTTTTCTTGGGCTTTTTAAAATGAAGCTTCTGTGGAACAGATTTGCATGGCAGCAACTTGGTCCTCTCTGCATACTTTTTCCAAATTTGATACTTTTGCCTCGGCTGAGGCTTCTTTTTGGGAGAAAAGTTCTTCAAGCAGTGGTGCCTTCTGTTTAGGTCTGTCTGTCTTGTTCTCCCTCCCTGTTCATTCCGTGTCTTCTAGCTTGGGTATTGGTTCCCACTAGTAATTGAATGACGTTGTGGACTCTCCATAACTTAGGAAAGAAAACAAAATTTATGCTTACCTGATAAATTTCTTTCTTTCCGGATATGGAGAGTCCATGACCCCACCCTTAATTTAGACAGTTTTTTTTTTTTTTTACTAAACCTCAGGCACCTCTACACCTTTGTGGTGTTCCTTTTTCCATTCCCTGGTCGAATGACTGGGGATTATGGGTAGGGGAGTGACATTTAACAGCTTTGCTGTGGTGCCCTTTGCTGCCTCCTGCTGGCCAGGAGTGATATTCCCACTAGTAATTGAATGACATTGTGGACTCTCCATATCCGGAAAGAAATTTATCAGGGGAGCATAAATTTTGTTTTTAGAGATGTTTAAGGTGGAAGCAACAGGATTTAGCCAAGGACTGAATGTGAGGAGTGAAAGAAAGATCTAAGTCAAATGTGACCCCAAGGAATCGGGCATGCGGATGATATATAACAGAGGGAAATTAATCTGCATCCCTATCTCATGTCTTCTCTTTAACTCTTTAGAGAAGGCTGATGCCCACCTCTCTCACTTGGTCTGTTTGTACTCACCCAGCACTCCCTTCCTTCTCTCTAAGGCCCTAATATTCAAAGATTCTCCAGCTTGGAGAGAAATTGTTATTCAGACTTCACACACAAAAAGAGAAGCGCTCTACCAGGAACGAACAGCTCAGTAGCTTCTTCTATGGCGCGTTAACATCTAGGAAAATCAATTTTCATAATGGTTGTTTGGAGACCACTGCTATATTTTTTGTGGGTGTCTTATGTTCTAGTAACTGCAAAGCTTATTGATAAAAATAATGGTGTTTAATGGTGTAAAAGCTGTGCATACCTTGCAAATATCACGTACATAGGGGTAATGTCCAGTGTGTGTATATATACTGTATGTATGTTGCGCTCTCTCTCCCCCTCTCTTTTGCGCTCTCTCTCCCCCTCTCTTTTGCGCTCTCTCTCCCCCTCTCTTTTGCGCTCTCTCTCCCCCTCTCTTTTGCGCTCTCTCTCCCCCTCTCTTTTGCCCTCTCTCTCCCCCCTCTCTTTTGCCCTCTCTCTCCCCCTCTCTTTTGCGCTCTCTCTCTCCCCCTCTCTTTTGCGCTCTCTCTCTACCCCTCTCTTTTGTGCTCTCCCCCTCTTTATTTTTAAAGACACGATGAGTCCATGGATTTTCATCCTTACTTGTGGGATTTCACCTCCTGGTCAGCAGGAGGAGGCAAAGAGCACCACAGCAGAGCTACTATATATAGCTCCTCCCCTCCCTCCAACTCCAGTCATTCTCTTTGCCTACGTTAGTGATAGTGAGAGGTAAAGTGTTAGTATATATTCTTCAATCAAGAGTTTATTATTTTTAAAGTAGTGCCAGAGTGTGCTGCTTTGTCCTAGGGTGTAGCCGTAGTCCATATCAGTCTCTTCAGAAGAGCTTTTGGTGGCTTTAGAGCAATAGGAACTGGTGGGACATAATTCTCACTGCGCCTCCTATATATTGATGCTGCCCTAATGCAGATAGCCTAAGCACATTTAACTCAGGCTTATCTTATTCCACAGGGCTATGGGGAGGAAGAGGACCTCTTAAACCTGCTGGACTGTCCTGCTGTTGGACAGCATTTAAGGTAAGTGCTGACTTTGTACATTCTGGAGAGCAGACTCAGATTAAAGTGGGCACTTAAACCTAATTTTAATCTTTATTTGAAGTGTGCTTAAGACTCATTATGGGCTTCTTATGTGGGGACATTAATCCCTCTTGTATGGAGGGTTCGGTTTTTGACAGCTACGAGTACAGGCACTGGGGCTGGGAAAAAGCTTGTAGTACCTTACAAGATTTATCTCTGAAGGGCAGTCTGAAAAGGGATGTTTTGGTTCCTTTTCATTTTACATGGTGGTTATGGTTCCTAATTATTTTTGCTCCGTTGTAAAGTCATTGGGGAAGTTACCACGATGGGCCGGGCCTCATTTTCGCGCACTGCTGTATGTTTACTGCGCAGTTTTAAGCCTACTGAGGTGGATGTTGTTCATGTAGCTCTACTACCCCATGTCTTTCTGAAAAATCAGACAGGCTGTTGTCGAGTTTGTGGGCTCCTGAGTGTCCAGATCGTTCTTTTCATCTGATAAGAGGCATCAAGTGTTCTGGTCAGGGAGCGAGTCTGGTGGCAGGTAGGCACCTCAGCAGAGTTGCTGAGGTGTATAGGTGTCAGCTTTTAGTTTTTATTTATCTATTGGGGACGTTTTTCTGTTTCACAGTAAAAAAGTTGCGGTTTTAAAAATTAAAGAGACAGTAACGTTTTCTTTTTTGACCTTTTTTTTCTGTCATCAAATATTCTGTTAATTATTTGATTAGCTTTGGCCATATGTAATCTATTTTCTTAAAGAGACAATAACGTTTTATTTATTTTCTTAAAGAGACAGTAACGTTTTTTGTTTTTTTTTTAAAAGGAAAAAGATTTTTACTTTTGTATTTAAGTATGGACATAGGAGCAGTGCAAAATGTTACTTGCTCCATGTGTTTGGATGCTAATGTGGAATCCCTTTCTGTCCCTCATGTATTGAGAGGGCTTTAAGTTATAAGGAAAAGATTTTTCATAAACAAAATTTTTCAAAGGCAGATGCTTCTCAGGATTCTAATGATGAGATTCAGAGTATGCCGTACCTTTCTCCCCAAGCGTCCCAAGATTTAACACCCGCACAAGCAGTGCCCTGTACTTCTGCTCTAGCTCCCGCTGCAGTTACCTTAAAGGACATAGCTGCGCTTATGTCTTCTACAATTTCTGATGCGTTGTCTGCCTTTCCTATGTTACAAGGCAAATGTAAGAGGAAGGACAACCATGTTGTCAGTGAGGTTTCTGATGCAATGGTGGCAATCTCGGATGTACCTTCCCAGGGAACTGAGTTAGAGGGTATGGAGGTTCTATCAGAAGGCGAAATTTGAGATTCAGAAAGTTCATTACCTTTGACTGATTTGGAGGTTGTATCTTTCAAGTTTAAACTAGAACACCTCCGCCTGTTACTCAGGGAGGTTTTGGTGACTTTAGACGACTGTGACTCTACAGTAGTAGTCGTTCCTGAGAAGTCGAGTAAATTGGACAGATATTTTGAGGTTCCTTTTTACTCAGACGTGTTTCCAGTACCTAAACGAACTTCAGAGATTATTTCCAAGGAAAGGGAGAGACCAGGTATTCCTTTTTCCCCATCTCCTATTTTCAAGAAGATGTTTCCTATAGCGGACGCTTTCAGGGAAACTTGGCAGACAGTTCCTAAGGTGGAAGGAGCTATTTCCACCCTAGCCAAGCGAACGACTATTCCCATTGAGGATAGCTGTGCTTTTAAAGATCCCATGGACAAGAAGTTGGAGGGCCTACTTAAAAAGATTTATGTTCACCAGGTCTGCTATTGCAGCCGGCTGCGTTTATTGCTACAGTCGCTAGTGCAGCAGCTTATTGGTTTGATGCTCTGTCAGAGTCTCTCAGGACTGAGACCACTTTAGAGGAGATCCAGGATAGGATTAAAGCTCTAAAGTTAGCTAATGCTTTTATTACAGATGCTTCTCTGCAAATTACTAAATTGGCAGCTAAAAGTTCGAAGTTTTCTATCCTAGCCCGCAGAGCCTTATGGTTAAAGCCCTGGTCTGCAGATGTGTCATCCAAATCTAAACTTCTGGCAATTCCTTACAAGGGAAGACCTTGTTTGGACCGTGTCTGAAGGAAATTATCTCTGATATCACAGGAGGCAAGGGTCATCTCCTTCCTCAGGATAAGAGAAATAAACAGAGAAGACGACAAAGTAATTTTCGTTCCTTTCGAAATTTCTAAGAAAATTCTTTCCCTTTCTCCTCTAAACAGGAAGGGAACTATTCGCAATCTAAGTCTACTTGGGGACCCAACCAGTCTTGGAACAAGGGTAAACAAGAAGCCTGCTGTTGAATCCAAAACAGCATGAAGGGCAGGCCCCCAATCCAGGACCGGATTTGATAGGGGGCAGGCTCTCATTCTTCGTTCAGACTTTGGTTCGGGACGTTCAGGATCCCTGGGCAGTAGAAAGTGTCTCAGGGATACAAACTGGAATTCAAAGGCTTTCCTCCCAGAGGAAGATTTCTTCTTTCAAGATCATCTGCAAACCAGATAAGAATGAGGCATTCTTACATTGTGTAAGAGACCTCTTCTCCCTGAGAGTAATTGTTCCCGTTCCAGTTCACGAACAGGGACAGGGTTTTTATTCAAATCTGTTTGCGGTTCCCAAAAAAGAGGGAACCTTCAGACCTATATTAGACCTTAAGAGTCTAAACAAGTTTCTCAAAATTCCTTCATTCAAAATGGAAACCATTTGTACCATTCTTCCATTGATCCAGGAGGGTCCATTTATGATGACAGTGGATTTAAAGGATGCATATCTACATGTTCCTATCCACAGGGATCATCACAAGTTCCTGAGGTTTGCCTTTCTGGACAAACACTTTTTGTGGCTCTTCCTTTCGGTCTGGCCACGGCACCCAGAATTTTCACAAAGGTTCTGGGGTCTCTGCTGGCAGTTCTAAGACCACAGGGCATTGGTGCCTTATCTGGACGATATTCTGATACAGGCGCCATCTTGTAAAACAAGCAAGATCTCATACCGACATTGTGCTATCCTTCCTGAGAACTCACGGGTGGAAGGTAAATCTGGAAAAGAGTTCCTTAGTCCCAAAGACAAGGGTGACTTTCTTGGGAACTCTAATTCTATATCTATGAAGATTTTTCTGACAGAGGTCAGGAAATCAAAGATTCTAGATACCTGTTGAGCCCTTCAGTCCAATCCTCGACCGTCAGTGACTCAGTGCATGGAAGTAATCGGACTGATGGTGGCGGCAATGGACATCATCCCGTTTGCTCGTTTTCACCTCAGGCCTCTGCAGGTAAACATGCTCAGGCAGTGGAATGGAGATTATGCAGACTTGTCGCCTCAAATAACCCTGGATCAGGAGACAAGGGACTCTCTTTAATGGTCTCGAGGGACTCTCTTCAATGGTGGTTGTCTCTGGATCATCTATCCCAGGGAACCTGCTTTCACAGACCTTCCTGGGTGATTGTGACAGACGCCAGTCTTTTAGGGTGGGGAACTGTCTGGGGTTCCCTAAAGGCTCAGAGAGTCTGTTCTTCCTATCAACATCCTGGAACTGAGAGCGATCTTCAATGCTCTCCTGGCCTGGCCTCAGTTGACTGTGGCCCAATTCATCAGATTCCATTCGGACAACATAACGACAGTGGCTTACATCAATCATCAAGGAGGAACGAGGAGTTCATTAGCGATGACCAAGGTAGCCAAGATAATTTGGTGGGCAGAAGCCCACTCTTGCCATCTGTCAGCGATCCACATCCCAGGGGTTGACAACTGGGAGGTGGATTTTCTGAGCAGGCAGACTTTTCATCCGGAAGAGTGGGAACTCCATCCGGAGGTGTTCTCCAACCTGATTCTCAAATGTTACACAAATGTCTGGCTGAGTTTCCAGTTGTACAATCTTTTTGTCAGGCCTTGGTTAGAATGAGGCCTGTGTTCAAACCAGTTACTCCTCCATGAAGTCTGAATTTAGTTCTTTTAAGTTCTTCAAGGGGCTCTGTTTGAGCCTATGCATCCCTTAGATATGAAGTTGTTATCTTGGAAAGTTTTATTTCTTGTTGCTATTTCTTCAGCTCGAAGAGTGCCTGAGCTTTCGGCGCTGCAATACAATTCGCCTTATCTTATTTTCCATTCGGATAAGGTAGTTTTACGTACTAAACGAGGGTTCCTTCCTAAGGTTGTTTCAGACAGGAACATTTATCAGGAGATTGTTGTTCCTTCCTTGTGTCCTAATCCTTCTTCTCAAAAGAAACGTCTTTTGAACAATTTGGACGTGGTCCGTGCTTTGAAATTTTATTTACAAGCAACTAAAGACTTTCGTCAGTCGTCGTCTTTGTCATTTTCTCTGGAAAACGTAATGGTCAGAAAGCTACGGCTACCTCTTACTTTTTGGCTGAAGAGTATCATCCGTTTTGCATATGAGACTGCTGGAAGAGTTATGGCTCATTCCACTAGGGCTGTTGCTTCCTCGTGGGCATTCAAAAATGAAGCTTCTGTAGAACAGATTTGCAAGGCTGCGACTTGGTCCTCTCTTCACACTTTTTCAAAATTTAACAAATTTGATACTTTTGCCTCGGCTGAGGCTGCTTTTGGGAGAAAGGTTCTTCAAGCAGTGGTGCCTTCCCTTTAGGTTCCCTGTCTTGTCCGTGTACTCTAGCTTTGGTATTGTATCCCACAAGTAAGGATAAAAATCTGTGGACTCATCGTGTCTTTAAAAAGAAAAGAAAATGTATGCTTACCTGATAAATTTGTTAATTTTTAGACACGATGAGTCCACGGCCTGCCCTGTTTTCTGAGACAGGTTATTAATTTTGTAAACTTCAGACACCTCTGCACCTTGGCTTTTCTTTTCTCTTCCTAGCTTCGGTCGAATGACTGGAGTGGGAGGGAGGGGAGGAGCTATATATAGCAGCTCTGCTGTGGTGCTCTTTGCCTCCTCCTGTTGACCAGGAGGTGAAATCCCACAAGTAAGGATGAAAATCCGTGGACTCATCGTGTCTAAAAAGAAACAAATTTATCAGGTAAGCATAAATTTTCTTTTCTCTTGTAAGGTGTATCCAGTCCACGGATCATCCATTACTTGTGGGATATTCTCCTTCCCAACAGGAAGTTGCAAGAGGACACCCACAGCAGAGCTGCTATATAGCTCCTCCCCTAACTGCTATATCCAGTCATTCTCTTGCAACTCTCAACAAAGATGGAGGTAGTAAGAGGAGAGTGGTAAAATATAGTTAGTTTTTTCTTCAATCAAAAGTTTGTTATTTTCAAATAGTACCGGAGTTGTACTATTTTATCTCAAGCAGTATTTAGAAGAAGAATCTGCCTGCGTTTTCTATGATCTTAGCAGCTTGTAACTAAGATCCACTGCTGTTCTCACATATGTCTGAGGAGTGAGGTAACTTCAGAGGGAGAATGGCGTGCAGGTTATCCTGCTATGAGGTATGTGCAGTTTTAAGTTTTTCTAGGGACTAGAAAATGCTGCTGATACCGGATTAATGTAAGTTAAGCCTAAATACAGTGATTTAATAGCGACTTGTATCAGGCTTACTATCAGAGATATATAAGAATGGGGGAGTGGGGCGTGAGGGCGCTAGTGAAAGCTTAAGAAATCTAATTAGTGAAAGTTTCACACAATATGTGTCTGTGTATTCAATGTCTGCTCGACTAATTACTCTGATTATATAAAACCAAATTTTCAGTGTTTATTTATATAAATATATAGTTTGTGTTATTTAACGTTTTAAGATATAGTATGACCATAAAAAATGTGGATGAAGTGCACTGTGTAATGAGTCTTATGCACCCAAAATTCTTTGATGATTAATATACAATACTATATAGAATCAATGCTACTTCTGGAAATTTCATACGTCTTAGATTCAAATACTTTATAGGTATCTCTATTTCATATAAATATATACCAAAAAAAACAAAGAGGAGATTAAATCTTAAATAAAAGTTATTTATTATAACAATATAAAATCTGATTTGAAAAAGGGACGTCTCCCCAAAATGTAAAAAATAAAAACTAATATCTAATAACAACGGAATCTAAATCCTTAATAATTTCTTGCAGCTCTGTATAACAAGGGAGTCTTTGCCATCAGATTTCTAAGAATTTCTAATTGCCGTATTTTCTTGACAGAAATATTTCTTGTTATGGCAATATAAAGTTGTTACAAAGTCAGTAAGGTTGTATAGTATGCAGTCCCAAACTTAGCGGTTCAAAGTAAGGCTAGGTGAATGTTGTGATACTTAGAGTATGAGTTACCTTCTCCTTTACAGCCGGTTCAGTCACTACTGTTTTCCTCGATGCGACTGCAAACTCAGACCCGCCGCGTGTAGTCGGCGTCTGACGTCACTGCCTGGTCTTTGATCTTCTGAATCCGTTACTAAGTAACAATTTGGCTCTTTCACTTTTCAGAGCCTCTGTGTTCCAACAAGATCCTGCACTTAGTGTTGTACACGCAGGAAAGAGATGCTTGAGAGATGTTATGTGGTAGTTGTTGGTAGTAGAAAATAACCCGGGTTATACTGTCATAGCAGTTTTCCAATTGCTTAGAATAAAAAGCTTTTTGAACAGTCACTTAGTACCACTGAGGGTCACAGGAATCACTGGAAGCCACCAAGGGTCACATGGGTCGACGCGTTTCGCTCTTATTCAGAGCTTTATCAAGATACTTGTGAGTCCTGAGTGTTGATATTTATAGTTGATGCCAGACTTTGATTGGTTAATCCTTCAAATGATTAAAGGTGGAATTTTTTAACTCACATTCTGTTAAGGTGGAATTTTTTGGAAAACTCATACTTGTATCATAATGAATAATTGATCTCCCTTGTTTTTATAGTACTTGCTGGTTATGCATAAATAATAAGATGATTATAAAATAAACATGTTATAAGATAAAAAAAAATTTGAATTAAAATTAAACCTCTAATATATCTATTTTAAATTATAAAATTAGCCGACATATCCAGTAGGTGTTAATCTAAAACCTAAGTAAACTATTGCACATTCCATATTTTAAAACATTTAAATAATAAATTAACTGAATAGTGTAAAATCCATAATTCATTATAAAAAATATATATTATATACGGTGTCTACTAGTTATGTGAATTGATTAAAATATTATTGGGGAATGATTTATGGTATTATTCGAATCGAAAGGGGGAAAGATCTAATTCAGAATTCAGGCCTCTAGGGTATAGTGTGTCATATTTATATATTAATTCTGCTTCCTTGATCAATAATTTCTTTTCAAGATTTCCTCCTCTCCAATGTTTGTGTACTTTCTTTATACCCCAGTATGACAGGTCTTTATTATTCCCTTTATGGACTGTTTTAAAATGTTTGTAAAGATGTGTATCATCGATCCCATTTTTTATGTTATTTAAGTGTTCTCTGATTCTATCCTTTACCATTCTTTTTGTTTCACCTAGATAGAAAAGGTTGCAAGAACATTTCAGGATGTATATTACATTTTTCGTTGTGCACCTTATTATATCTTTAATTATGAAAGGTTTCTCTATTTTATTAATTTTAATATTGTTTAGCTTTTTGCTGTGTTTGCAAGCTTTACATGAATAACATGGAAAAAAGCCTGCAATTGCTTTTCCATTCAGATCTTTTTGTTTAAAATATGTCTTTTTAGGTGGTTTGAACTCACTGGGAGCTAGTAAATTCTTCAGATTGGTTGCTTTTCTAAATATAAAATTTGGTGTTTCAGAGATCTTATCTCCCAAGATGTCATCTTCCTTAATAAGGTGCCAGTGTTTTTTTACTATTCTTTTTATTATATTATGATCATCATGATAATCAGTAATAAATGGTGTTTTAATTTTATCTTCAGGATCATTTTGTTTTTCTTTGTACATTAATAGATTATCCCTTTCTGTATTCCTGGCTCTCTCCTCAGCTTTATTAGTAGTATCTCTATTATACCCTCTAGATAGAAATCTATCTGTTAATAATTTTGATTGATTCTCAAAATCTACGGTTCTAGAACAATTTTTCTTTATTCTTAAGTATTGGCCTATTGGAATACTTTTTTTCCAAGTTTCTAGATGACAACTTTTGGAGTGTATGTAGTTATTTGAATCGTTTTTTTAAAAATGTGTTCTAGTTTCTATTAGTTCATCTATAACCATAATTTCCAAATCTAAAAATGTTATCGAACTTTTACTCCAGTTAGACGTGAATTTTAGGCCTAAATTATTGTTATTCATATTGTTAAACATTTTAGTTAAATCCTGTTCTGTTCCTTCCCAAATTATAAGCAGGTCGTCTATATACCTCTTGTAGAGCACAAGGTTTGCGCCATAGCCATCATCTCTGAAGAAGTCATTTTCCCAAGAACCCATGAAGAGGTTGGCATAGCTAGGCGCAAACCTTGTGCCCATAGCCGTACCTTCTGTTTGTAAGAAAAATTTCTGGTTAAAGGAAAAATAATTATTTTCTAAAATGTATCTAATGCTTTTTAGAATAAAGGTTCTTTGTTGGTCTGTCATATTGGAATCTGATTTTAAGAAGGAATTTTATAATTTAAAATAACAGAATTTGTTTTCCTGATAAATTACTTTCTCCAACGGTGTGTCCGGTCCACGGCGTCATCCTTACTTGTGGGATATTCTCTTCCCCAACAGGAAATGGCAAAGAGCCCAGCAAAGCTGGCCACATGATCCCTCCTAGGCTCCGCCTTCCCCAGTCATTCGACCGACGTAAAGGAGGAATATTTGCATAGGAGAAATCATATGATACCGTGGTGACTGTAGTTAAAGAAAATAAATCATCAGACCTGATTAAAAAACCAGGGCGGGCCGTGGACCGGACACACCGTTGGAGAAAGTAATTTATCAGGTAAACATAAATTCTGTTTTCTCCAACATAGGTGTGTCCGGTCCACGGCGTCATCCTTACTTGTGGGAACCAATACCAAAGCTTTAGGACACGGATGATGGGAGGGAGCAAATCAGGTCACCTAGATGGAAGGCATCACGGCTTGCAAAACCTTTCTCCCAAAAATAGCCTCAGAAGAAGCAAAAGTATCAAATTTGTAAAATTTAGTAAAAGTGTGCAGTGAAGACCAAGTCGCTGCCTTACATATCTGATCAACAGAAGCCTCGTTCTTGAAGGCCCATGTGGAAGCCACGGCCCTAGTGGAATGAGCTGTGATTCTTTCAGGAGGCTGCCGTCCGGCAGTCTCATAAGCCAATCTGATGATGCTTTTAAGCCAAAAAAGAGAGAGAGGTAGAAGTTGCTTTTTGACCTCTCCTTTTACCAGAATAAACAACAAACAAGGAAGATGTTTGTCTGAAATCCTTTGTAGCATCTAAATAGAATTTTAGAGCACGAACTACATCCAAATTGTGCAACAAACGTTCCTTCTTTGAAACTGGATTCGGACACAAAGAAGGCACAACTATCTCCTGGTTAATGTTTTTGTTAGAAACAACTTTCGGAAGAAAACCAGGTTTAGTATGCAAAACCACCTTATCTGCATGGAACACCAGATAAGGAGGAGAACACTGCAGAGCAGATAATTCTGAAACTCTTCTGGCAGAAGAAATTGCAACCAAAAACAAAACTTTCCAAGATAATAACTTGATATCAACGGAATGTAGGGGTTCAAACGGAACCCCCTGAAGAACTGAAAGAACTAAATTGAGACTCCAAGGAGGAGTCAAAGGTTTGTAAACAGGCTTGATTCTAACCAGAGCCTGAACAAAAGCTTGAACATCTGGCACAGCCGCCAGCTTTTTGTGAAGTAAAACAGATAAGGCAGAAATCTGTCCCTTCAAAGAACTTGCAGATAATCCTTTCTCCAAACCTTCTTGAAGAAAGGATAGAATCTTAGGAATTTTTATCTTGTTCCATGGGAATCCCTTAGATTCACACCAACAGATATATTCTTTCCATATTTTATGGTAGATTTTTCTAGTTACAGGCTTTCTGGCCTGAACAAGAGTATCAATGACAGAATCTGAGAACCCTCGCTTTGATAAAATCAAGCGTTCAATCTCCAAGCAGTCAGTTGGAGTGAGGCCAGATTCGGATGTTCGAACGGACCTTGAACAAGAAGGTCCTGTCTCAAAGGTAGCTTCCATGGTGGAGCCGATGACATATTCACCAGGTCTGCATACCAAGTCCTGCGTGGCCACGCAGGCGCTATCAAGATCACCGATGCCCTCTCCTGATTGATCCTGGCTACCAGCCTGGGGATGAGAGGAAACGGTGGGAATACATAAGCTAGATTGAAGGTCCAAGGTGCTACTAGTGCATCTACTAGAGTCGCCTTGGGATCCCTGGATCTGGACCCGTAGCAAGGAACCTTGAAGTTCTGACGAGAGGCCATCAGATCCATGTCTGGAATGCCCCACAATTGAGTTATTTGGGCAAAGATTTCCGGATGGAGTTCCCACTCCCCCGGATGAAATGTCTGACGACTCAGAAAATCCGCTTCCCAATTTTCCACTCCTGGGATGTGGATTGCAGACAAGTGGCAGGAGTGAGTCTCCGCCCATTGAATGATTTTGGTCACTTCTTCCATCGCCAGGGAACTCCTTGTTCCCCCCTGATGGTTGATATACGCAACAGTCGTCATGTTGTCTGATTGAAACCGTATGAATTTGGCCTTTGCAAGCTGAGGCCAAGCCTTGAGAGCATTGAATATCGCTCTCAGTTCCAGAATATTTATCGGGAGAAGAGATTCTTCCCGAGACCAAAGACCCTGAGCTTTCAGGGGTTCCCAGACCGCGCCCCAGCCCACCAGACTGGCGTCGGTCGTGACAATGACCCACTCTGGTCTGCGGAAGCTCATCCCCTGTGACAGGTTGTCCAGGGTCAGCCACCAACGGAGTGAATCTCTGGTCCTCTGATCTACTTGTATCGTCGGAGACAAGTCTGTATAATCCCCATTCCACTGACTGAGCATGCACAGTTGTAATGGTCTCAGATGAATTCGCGCAAAAGGAACTATGTCCATTGCCGCGACCATCAAACCTATTACTTCCATGTACTGCGCTATGGAAGGAAGAAGAACAGAATGAAGTACTTGACAAGAGCTTAGAAGTTTTGATTTTCTGGCCTCTGTCAGAAAAATCCTCTTTTCTAAGGAGTCTATTATTGTTCCCAAGAAGGGAACTCTTGTTGACGGAGATAGAGAACTTTTTTCTACGTTCACTTTCCACCCGTGAGATCTGAGAAAGGCCAGGACAATGTCCGTATGAGCCTTTGCTTGTGGTAGGGACGACGCTTGAATCAGTATGTCGTCCAAGTAAGGTACTACTGCAATGCCCCTTGGTCTTAGCACCGCTAGAAGGGACCCTAGTACCTTTGTGAAAATTCTTGGAGCAGTGGCTAATCCGAATAGAAGTGCCACAAACTGGTAATGCTTGTCCAGAAAGGCGAACCTTAGGAACCGATGATGTTCCTTGTGGATAGGAATATGTAGATACGCATCCTTTAAATCCACCGTGGTCATGAATTGACCTTCCTGGATGGTAGGAAGAATTGTCCGAATGGTTTCCATTTTGAACGATGGAACCTTGAGAAATTTGTTTAGGATCTTGAGATCTAAGATTGGTCTGAATGTTCCCTCTTTTTTGGGAACTATGAACAGATTGGAGTAGAATCCCATCCCTTGTTCTCCTAATGGAACAGGATGAATCACTCCCATTTTTAACAGGTCTTCTACACAATGTAAGAATGCCTGTCTTTTTATGTGGTCTGAAGACAATTGAGACCTGTGGAACCTCCCCCTTGGGGGTAGTTCCTTGAATTCCAGAAGATAACCTTGGGAGACTATTTCTAGCGCCCAAGGATCCAGAACATCTCTTGCCCAAGCCTGAGCGAAGAGAGAAAGTCTGCCCCCCACCAGATCCGGTCCCGGATCGGGGGCCAACATCTCATGCTGTCTTGGTAGCAGTGGCAGGTTTCTTGGCCTGCTTACATTTGTTCCAGCCTTGCATTGGCCTCCAGGCTGGCTTGGTTTGAGAAGTATTACCCTCTTGCTTAGAGGATGTAGAACTTGGAGCTGGTCCGTTTCTGCGAAAGGGACGAAAATTTGGTTTATTTTTAGCCTTAAAAGAGCTATCCTGAGGAAGGGCGTGGCCCTTACCCCCAGTGATATCTGAAATAATCTCTTTCAAGTCAGGGCCAAACAGCGTTTTCCCCTTGAAAGGTATGTTAAGCAATTTGTTCTTGGAAGACGCATCCGCTGACCAAGATTTTAGCCAAAGCGCTCTGCGCGCCACAATAGCAAACCCCGAATTTTTCGCCGCTAATCTAGCCAATTGCAAAGTGGCGTCTAAAGTAAAAGAGTTAGCCAATTTAAGAGCATGAATTCTGTCCAAAATCTCCTCATAAGAAGAATCTTTATTGAGCGACTTTTCTAGTTCATCGAACCAGAAACACGCTGCTGTAGTGACAGGAACAATGCATGAAATTGGTTGTAGAAGGTAACCTTGCTGAACAAACATCTTTTTAAGCAAACCCTCTAATTTTTTATCCATAGGATCTTTGAAAGCACAACTATCTTCTATAGGGATAGTGGTGCGTTTGTTTAGAGTAGAAAACGCCCCCTCGACCTTGGGGACTGTCTGCCATAAGTCCTTTCTGGGGTCGACCATAGGAAACAATTTCTTAAATATAGGGGGAGGGACAAAAGGTATGCCGGGCCTTTCCCATTCTTTGTTTACAATGTCCGCCACCCGCTTGGGTATAGGAAAAGCTTCGGGGGGCCCCGGGACCTCTAGGAACTTGTCCATCTTACATAATTTCTCTGGAATGACCAAATTGTCACAATCATCCAGAGTAGATAACACCTCCTTAAGCAGAGCGCGGAGATGTTCCAATTTAAATTTGAATGTAATCACATCAGGTTCAGCTTGTTGAGAAATTTTCCCTGAATCTGAAATTTCTCCCTCAGACAAAACCTCCCTGGCCCCCTCAGACTGGTGTAGGGGCATGTCAGAACCATTATCGTCAGCGTCCTCATGCTCTTCAGTATTTTCTAAAACAGAGCAGTCGCGCTTCCGCTGATAAGTGGGCATTTTGGCTAAAATGTTTTTGATAGAATTATCCATTACAGCCGTTAATTGTTGCATAGTAAGGAGTATTGGCACACTAGATGTACTAGGGGCCTCCTGTGTGGGCAAGACTGGCGTAGACAAAGGAGGGGATGATGCAGTACCATGCTTACTCCCCTCACTTGAGGAATCATCTTGGGCATCATTTTCTCTAAATTTTTTGTCACATACATCACATCTATTTAAATGAGAAGGAACCTTGGCTTCCTCACATACAGAACATAGTCTATCTGATAGTTCAGACATGTTAAACAGGCATAAACTTGATAACAAAGTACAAAAAACGTTTTAAAATAAAACCGTTACTGTCACTTTAAATTTTAAACTGAACACACTTTATTACTGAATATGTGAAAAAGTATGAAGGAATTGTTCAAAATTCACCAAAATTTCACCACAGTGTCTTAAAGCCTTAAAAGTATTGCACACCAAATTTGAAAGCTTTAACTCTTAAAATAACGGAACCGGAGCCGTTTTTATATTTAACCCCTATACAGTCCCTGGTATCTGCTTTGCTGAGACCCAACCAAGCCCAGAGGGGAATACGATACCAAATGACGCCTTCAGTAAGCTTTTTCTATGTATCTGAGCTCCTCACACATGCATCTGCATGCCTTGCTTCCCAAAAACAACTCCGCATTAGTGGCGCGAAAATGAGGCTCTGCCTATGATTAGAGAAGGCCCTCAGAGAAAAAGGTGTCCAATACAGTGCCTGCCGGTTATTCAACATAATTCCCAAGAATAACATAACTCCTCAAAGCTATAAACTATAAAAAATGCTTATAAATCAATCGTTTTAGCCCAGAAAAATGTCTACCAGTCTTTAAAGCCCTTGTGAAGCCCTTTATTCTTATTTAATAAAAATGGCTTACCGGATCCCATAGGGAAAATGACAGCTTCCAGCATTACCAAGTCTTGTTAGAAATGTGTCATACCTCAAGCAGCAAAAGTCTGCTCACTGTTTCCCCCAACTGAAGTTAATTCCTCTCAACAGTCCTGTGTGGAAACAGCCATCGATTTTAGTAACGGTTGCTAAAATCATTTCTCCAACATAGGTGTGTCCGGTCCACGGCGTCATCCTTACTTGTGGGATATTCTCTTCCCCAACAGGAAATGGCAAAGAGCCCAGCAAAGCTGGTCACATGATCCCTCCTAGGCTCCGCCTACCCCAGTCATTCTCTTTGCCGTTGTACAGGCAACATCTCCACGGAGATGGCTTAGAGTTTTTTAGTGTTTAACTGTAGTTTTTATTATTCAATCAAGAGTTTGTTATTTTAAAATAGTGCTGGTATGTACTATTTACTCTGAAACAGAAAAGAGATGAAGATTTCTGTTTGTATGAGGAAAATGATTTTAGCAACCGTTACTAAAATCCATGGCTGTTCCACACAGGACTGTTGAGAGGAATTAACTTCAGTTGGGGGAACAGTGAGCAGTCTCTTGCTGCTTGAGGTATGACACATTCTAACAAGACGATGTAATGCTGGAAGCTGTCATTTTCCCTATGGGATCCGGTAAGCCATGTTTATTAAGATAGTAAATAAGGGCTTCACAAGGGCTTATTAAGACTGTAGACTTTTTCTGGGCTAAATCGATTCATATATTACACATATTTAGCCTTGAGGAATCATTTAATCTGGGTATTTTGGTAAAATTATATCGGCAGGCACTGTTTTAGACACCTTATTCTTTAGGGGCTTTCCCTAATCATAGGCAGAGCCTCATTTTCGCGCCGGTATTGCGCACTTGTTTTTGAGAGGCATGACATGCAGTCGCATGTGTGAGGAGCTCTGATACATAGAAAAGACTTTCTGAAGGCGTCATTTGGTATCGTATTCCCCTTTGGGCTTGGTTGGGTCTCAGCAAAGCAGATACCAGGGACTGTAAAGGGGTTAAAGTTAAAAACGGCTCCGGTTCCGTTATTTTAAGGGTTAAAGCTTCCAAATTTGGTGTGCAATACTTTTAAGGCTTTAAGACACTGTGGTGAAATTTTGGTGAATTTTGAACAATTCCTTCATATTTTTTCGCAATTGCAGTAATAAAGTGTGTTCAGTTTAAAATTTAAAGTGACAGTAACGGTTTTATTTTAAAACGTTTTTTGTACTTTGTTATCAAGTTTATGCCTGTTTAACATGTCTGAACTACCAGATAGACTGTGTTCTGAATGTGGGGAAGCCAGGGTTCCTTCTCATTTAAATAAATGTGATTTATGTGACAATGAAAATGATGCCCAAGATGATTCCTCAAGTGAGGGGAGTAAGCATGGTACTGCATCATTCCCTCCTTCGTCTACACGAGTCTTGCCCACTCAGGAGGCCCCTAGTACATCTAGCGCGCCAATACTCCTTACTATGCAACAATTAACGGCTGTAATGGATAATTCTATCAAAAACATTTTAGCCAAAATGCCCACTTATCAGCGTAAGCGCGACTGCTCTGTTTTAGATACTGAAGAGCATGACGACGCTGATGATAATGGTTCTGAAATGCCCCTACACCAGTCTGATGGGGCCAGGGAGGTTTTGTCTGAGGGAGAAATTTCAGATTCAGGGAAAATTTCTCAACAAGCTGAACCCGATGTGATTACATTTAAATTTAAGTTGGAACATCTCCGCGCCCTGCTTAAGGAGGTATTATCCACTCTGGATGATTGTGAGAATTTGATCATCCCAGAGAAACTATGTAAAATGGACAAGTTCCTAGAGGTCCCGGGGCTCCCAGAAGCTTTTCCTATACCCAAGCGGGTGGCGGACATTGTAAATAAAGAATGGGAAAGGCCCGGTATACCTTTCGTCCCTCCCCCCATATTTAAAAAATTGTTTCCTATGGTCGACCCCAGAAAGGACTTATGGCAGACAGTCCCCAAGGTCGAGGGAGCGGTTTCCACTTTAAACAAACGCACCACTATACCCACAGAAGATAGTTGTGCTTTCAAAGATCCTATGGATAAAAAATTAGAAGGTTTACTTAAAAAGATGTTTGTTCAGCAGGGTTACCTTCTACAACCAATTTCATGCATTGTCCCTGTCACTACAGCCGCGTGTTTCTGGTTCGATGAGCTAGTAAAGGCGGTCGATAGTGATTCTCCTCCTTATGAGGAGATTATGGACAGAATCCGTGCTCTCAAATTGGCTAATTCTTTCACCCTAGACGCCACTTTGCAATTGGCTAGGTTAGCGGCTAAGAATTCTGGGTTTGCTATTGTGGCGCGCAGAGCGCTTTGGTTGAAATCTTGGTCAGCTGATGCGTCTTCCAAGAACAAACTACTTAACATTCCTTTCAAGGGGAAAACGCTGTTTGGCCCTGACTTGAAAGAGATTATCTCTGATATCACTGGGGGCAAGGGCCACGCCCTTCCTCAGGATCTGTCTTTCAAGGCCAAAAATAAACCTAATTTTCGTCCCTTTCGTAGAAACGGACCAGCCCAAAGTGCTACGTCCTCTAAGCAAGAGGGTAATACTTCTCAAGCCAAGCCAGCTTGGAGACCAATGCAAGGCTGGAACAAGGGAAAGCAGGCCAAGAAACCTGCCACTGCTACCAAGACAGCATGAAATGTTGGCCCCCGATCCGGGACCGGATCTGGTGGGGGGCAGACTCTCTCTCTTCGCTCAGGCTTGGGCAAGAGATGTTCTGGATCCTTGGGCACTAGAAATAGTCTCCCAAGGTTATCTTCTGGAATTCAAGGGGCTTCCCCCAAGGGGGAGGTTCCACAGGTCTCAGTTGTCTTCAGACCACATAAAAAGACAGGCATTCTTACATTGTGTAGAAGACCTGTTAAAAATGGGAGTGATTCATCCTGTTCCATTAGGAGAACAAGGGATGGGGTTCTACTCCAATCTGTTCATAGTTCCCAAAAAAGAGGGAACGTTCAGACCAATCTTAGATCTCAAGATCTTAAACAAGTTTCTCAAGGTTCCATCGTTCAAAATGGAAACCATTCGAACAATTCTTCCTTCCATCCAGGAAGGTCAATTCATGACCACGGTGGATTTAAAGGATGCGTATCTACATATTCCTATCCACAAGGAACATCATCGGTTCCTAAGGTTCGCATTCCTGGACAAGCATTACCAGTTCGTGGCGCTTCCTTTCGGATTAGCCACTGCTCCAAGGATTTTCACAAAGGTACTAGGGTCCCTTCTAGCGGTGCTAAGACCAAGGGGCATTGCAGTAGTACCTTACTTGGACGACATTCTGATTCAAGCGTCGTCCCTTCCTCAAGCAAAGGCTCACACGGACATAGTTCTGGCCTTTCTCAGATCTCACGGATGGAAAGTGAACGTGGAAAAGAGTTCTCTATCTCCGTCGACAAGAGTTCCCTTCTTGGGAACAATAATAGACTCCTTAGAAATGAGGATTTTTCTGACAGAAGCCAGAAAAACAAAACTTCTAAACTCTTGTCGGATACTTCATTCCGTTCCTCTTCCTTCCATAGCGCAGTGCATGGAAGTGATAGGTTTGATGGTAGCGGCAATGGACATAGTTCCTTTTGCGCGCATTCATCTAAGACCATTACAACTGTGTATGCTCAGTCAGTGGAATGGGGACTATACAGACTTGTCTCCGAAGATACAAGTAAATCAGAGGACCAGAGACTCACTCCGTTGGTGGCTGTCCCTGGACAACCTGTCACAAGGGATGACCTTCCGCAGACCAGAGTGGGTCATTGTCACGACCGACGCCAGTCTGATGGGCTGGGGCGCCGTCTGGGGATCCCTGAAAGCTCAGGGTCTTTGGTCTCGGGAAGAATCTCTTCTACCGATAAATATTCTGGAACTGAGAGCGATATTCAATGCTCTCAAGGCTTGGCCTCAGCTAGCGAGGGCCAAGTTCATACGGTTTCAATCAGACAACATGACGACTGTTGCGTACATCAACCATCAGGGGGGAACAAGGAGTTCCCTGGCGATGGAAGAAGTGACCAAAATCATTCAATGGGCGGAGACTCGCTCCTGCCACCTGTCTGCAATCCACATCCCAGGAGTGGAAAATTGGGAAGCGGTTTTTCTGAGTCGTCAGACATTGCATCCGGGGGAGTGGGAACTCCATCCGGAAATCTTTGCCCAAATCACTCAACTGTGGGGCATTCCAGACATGGATCTGATGGCCTCTCGTCAGAACTTCAAGGTTCCTTGCTACGGGTCCAGATCCAGGGATCCCAAGGCGACTCTAGTAGATGCACTAGTAGCACCTTGGACCTTCAGGAGAGGGCGTCGGTGATCTTGATAGCTCCTGCGTGGCCACGCAGGACTTGGTATGCAGATCTGGTGAATGTCATCGGCTCCACCATGGAAGCTACCTTTGAGACGAGACCTTCTTGTTCAAGGTCCGTTCGAACATCCGAATCTGGTCTCACTCCAGCTGACTGCTTGGAGATTGAACGCTTGATCTTATCAAAGCGAGGGTTCTCAGATTCTGTTATTGATACTCTTGTTCAGGCCAGAAAGCCTGGAACTAGAAAAATTTACCACAAAATTTGGAAAAAATATATCTGTTGGTGTGAATCTAAAGGATTCCCTTGGGACAAGGTTAAGATTCCTAAGATTCTATCCTTCCTTCAAGAAGGATTGGAAAAAGGATTATCTGCAAGTTTCTTGAAGGGACAGATTTCTGCCTTGTCTGTGTTACTTCACAAAAAGCTGGCAGCTGTGCCAGATGTTCAAGCCTTTGTTCGGGCTCTGGTTAGAATCAAGCCTGTTTACAAACCTTTGACTCCTCCTTGGAGTCTCAACTTAGTTCTTTCAGTTCTTCAGGGGGTTCCGTTTGAACCCTTACATTCCGTTGATATTAAGTTATTATCTTGGAAAGTTTTGTTTTTGGTTGCAATTTCTTCTGCTAGAAGAGTTTCAGAATTATCTGCTCTGCAGTGTTCTCCTTATCTGGTGTTCCATGCAGATAAGGTGGTTTTACGTACTAAACCTGGTTTTCTTCCAAAAGTTGTTTCTAACAAAAACATTAACCAGGAGATAGTCGTGCCTTCTCTGTGTCCGAAACCAGTTTCGAAGAAGGAACGTTTGTTGCACAATTTGGATGTTGTTCGCGCTCTAAAATTCTATTTAGATGCTACAAAGGATTTTAGACAAACATCTTCCTTGTTTGTTGTTTATTCTGGTAAAAGGAGAGGTCAAAAAGCAACTTCTACCTCTCTCTCTTTTTGGATTAAAAGCATCATCAGATTGGCTTACGAGACTGCCGGACGGCAGCCTCCTGAAAGAATCACAGCTCATTCCACTAGGGCTGTGGCTTCCACATGGGCCTTCAAGAACGAGGCTTCTGTTGATCAGATATGTAGGGCAGCAACTTGGTCTTCACTGCACACTTTTACCAAATTTTACAAGTTTGATACTTTTGCTTCTTCTGAGGCTATTTTTGGGAGAAAGGTTTTGCAAGCCGTGGTGCCTTCCATTTAGGTGACCTGATTTGCTCCCTCCCTTCATCCGTGTCCTAAAGCTTTGGTATTGGTTCCCACAAGTAAGGATGACGCCGTGGACCGGACACACCTATGTTGGAGAAAACAGAATTTATGTTTACCTGATAAATTACTTTCTCCAACGGTGTGTCCGGTCCACGGCCCGCCCTGGTTTTTTTAATCAGGTCTGATAATTTATTTTCTTTAACTACAGTCACCACGGTATCATATGGTTTCTCCTATGCAAATATTCCTCCTTAACGTCGGTCGAATGACTGGGGTAGGCGGAGCCTAGGAGGGATCATGTGACCAGCTTTGCTGGGCTCTTTGCCATTTCCTGTTGGGGAAGAGAATATCCCACAAGTAAGGATGACGCCGTGGACCGGACACACCGTTGGAGAAAGTAATTTATCAGGTAAACATAAATTCTGTTTTTCCTCTTACAAACAGAAATCTTCATCTCTTTTCTGTTTCAGAGTAAATAGTACATACCAGCACTATTTTAAAATAACAAACTCTTGATTGAAGAATAAAAACTACATTTAAACACCAAAAAACTCTAAGCCATCTCCGTGGAGATGTTGCCTGTACAACGGCAAAGAGAATGACTGGGGAAGGCGGAGCCTAGGAGGGATCTTGTGGCCAGCTTTGCTGGGCTCTTTGCCATTTCCTGTTGGGGAAGAGAATATCCCACAAGTAAGGATGACGCCGTGGACCGGACACACCTATGTTGGAGAAAGATATGTTAGAGGTTTAATTTTAATTCAAATTTTTTTTATCTTATAACATATGTTTATTTTATAATCATCTTATTATTTATGCATAACCAGCAAGTACTATAAAAACAAGGGAGATCAATTATTCATTATGATACAAGTATGAGTTTTCCAAATAATTCCACCTTAACAGAATGTGAGTTAAAAAATTCCACCTTAAATCATTTGAAGGATTAACCAATCAAAGTCTGGCATCAACTATAAATATCAACACTCAGGACTCACAAGTATCTTGATAAAGCTCTGAATAAGAGCGAAATGCGTCGACCCTTGTGACCCTTGGTGGCTTCCAGTGATTCCTGTGACCCTCAGTGGTACTAAGTGACTGTTCAAAAAGCTTTTTATTCTAAGCAATTGGAAAACTGCTATGACAGTATAACCCGGGTTATTTTCTACTACCAACAACTACCACATAACATCTCTCAAGCATCTCTTTCCTGCGTGTACAACACTAAGTGCAGGATCTTGTTGGAACACAGAGGCTCTGAAAAGTGAAAGAGCCAAATTGTTACTTAGTAACGGATTCAGAAGATCAAAGACCAGGCAGTGACGTCAGACGCCGACTACACGCGGCGGGTCTGAGTTTGCAGTCGCATCGAGGAAAACAGTAGTGACTGAACCGGCTGTAAAGGAGAAGGTAACTCATACTCTAAGTATCACAACATTCACCTAGCCTTACTTTGAACCGCTAAGTTTGGGACTGCATACTATACAACCTTACTGACTTTGTAACAACTTTATATTGCCATAACAAGAAATATTTCTGTCAAGAAAATACGGCAATTAGAAATTCTTAGAAATCTGATGGCAAAGACTCCCTTGTTATACAGAGCTGCAAGAAATTATTAAGGATTTAGATTCCGTTGTTATTAGATATTAGTTTTTATTTTTTACATTTTGGGGAGACGTCCCTTTTTCAAATCAGATTTTATATTGTTATAATAAATAACTTTTATTTAAGATTTAATCTCCTCTTTGTTTTTTTGGTATATATTTATATGAAATAGAGATACCTATAAAGTATTTGAATCTAAGACGTATGAAATTTCCAGAAGTAGCATTGATTCTATATAGTATTGTATATTAATCATCAAAGAATTTTGGGTGCATAAGACTCATTACACAGTGCACTTCATCCACATTTTTTATGGTCATACTATATCTTAAAACGTTAAATAACACAAACTATATATTTATATAAATAAACACTGAAAATTTGGTTTTATATAATCAGAGTAATTAGTCGAGCAGACATTGAATACACAGACACATATTGTGTGAAACTTTCACTAATTGGATTTCTTAAGCTTTCACTAGCGCCCTCACGCCCCACTCCCCCATTCTCGTCTAAACACAAAATAAGTCTGAAGAACTCATTTACTGTGAGGTGTTTGGAATCACTGTTTCCAGCGCTCTACTTACTCCACTCACACCTAGTATCAGAGATATATACTCTTATAAAATGGCAATATAAAACGTTTGCTGGCATGTTTAATCGTTTTTATAAATGCTTTGGTGATAAAACTTATTGGGGCCTAGTTTTTTCCACATGGCTGGCTTGATTTTTGCCTAGAAACAGTTTCCTGGGGCTTTCCACTGTTGTAGTATGAGTGGGAGGGGCCTATTTTAGCGCTTTTTTGCGCAGTTAAAATTATAGACAGAGACATTCAGCTTCCCTCAGCAGTCCCCTGCATGCTATAGGACATCTCTGAAGGGCTCTAAAGGCTTCAAGTCGTTTATTGAGGAAGGTAGGGCCACAGTAGAGCTGTGGCAGTTGTTGTGACTGTTTAACCCCTTAATGACCACAGCACTTTTCCATTTTCTCTCCGTTTGGGACCAAGGCTATTTTTACATTTTTGAGGTGTTTGTGTTTAGCTGTAATTTTCCTCTTACTCATTTACTGTACCCACACATATTATATACCGTTTTTCTCGCCATTAAATGGACTTTCTAAAGATACCATTATTTTCATCATATCTTATAATTTACTATAAAAAAAATTATAAAATATGAGGAAAAAATGGAAAAAAACACACTTTTTCTAACTTTGACCCCCAAAATCTGTTACACATCTACAACCACAAAAAAACACCCATGCTAAATAGTTTCTAAATTTTGTCCTGAATTTAGAAATACCCAATGTTTACATGTTCTTTGCTTTTTTTGTAAACTATAGGGCCATAAATACAAGTAGCACTTTGCTATTTCCAAACCATTTCTTTTCAAAATTAGCGCTAGTTACATTAGAACACTGATATCTTTCAGGAATCTCTGAATATCCATTGACATGTATATATTTTTTTTTAGTAGACAACCCAAAGTATTGATCTAGGCCCATTTTGGTATATTTCATGCCACCATTTCACCGCCAAATGCAATCAAATACAAAAAATCGTTCACTTTTCACAAATTTTTTCACAAACTTTTGGTTTTTAACTTAAATTATTTACAAACAGCTTGTGCAATTATGGCATAAATTGTTGTAAATTCTTATCTGGGATCCCCTTTGTTCAGAAATAGCAGACATATATGACTTTGGCGTTGCTTTTTGGTAATTAGAAGGCCGCTAAATGCCACTGCGCACCACACGTGTATTATGCCCAGCAGTGAAGGGGTTAATTAGGGAGCATGTAGGGAGCTTTTTGGGATAGTTTTAGCTTTAGTGTAGTGTAGTAGACAACCCCAAGTATTGATCTAGGCCAATTTTGGTATATTTTATGCCACCATTTCACCGCCAAATGCGATCAAATTAAAAAAAAAGTTAAATTTTTCTCAATTTTAGGTTTCTCACTGAAATTATTTACAAACAGCTTGTGCAATTATGGCACAAATGGTTGTAAATGCTTCTCTGGGATCCCCTTTGTTCAGAAATAGCAGACATATATGGCTTTGGCATTGCTTTTTGGTAATTAGAAGGCCTCTAAATGCCGCTGCGCATCACACGTGTATTATGGCTAGCAGTGAAGGGGTTAATTATGTAGCTTGTAGGGAGCTTGCAGGGTTAATTTTATCTTTAGTGTAGAGCTCAGCCTCCCACCTGAAACATCAGACCCCCTGATCCCTCCCAAACAGCTCTCTTCCCTCCCCCACCCCACAATTGTCCCCGCCATCTTAAGTACTGGCAGAAACTCTGCCAGTACTAAAATAAAAGGTATTTGGCCATTTTTTTTAATAAAAAAAAAAAGCATATTTACATATGCTGATGTGTATGATCCCCCCTTAGACCCCAACCTCACTGATCCCCCACCTAACAGCTCTCTAACCCTTCCCCTCTGCCTTAATGGGCGCCATCTTGGGTACTGGCAGCTGTCTGCCAGTACCCAGTTTTGCAAAAAATTTGCCATTTTATTAAAAAAAAAAGCAATTTTCTGTAGTGTAGCTTTCCAGATCTCTTAGATTATATTTTTTAAAGTTTAAACTTTATTTTTTTTAATACTTTTTACTATGTTTTTCTGTAGTGTAGCGGTTCCCACCCGCTCCCGCCCCGTGCACGCGCCCGCCCTCCAACCCCCGTGCACGCGCGCTCCCGTGTGCGCCCCCGTGGGTCCCGCCCCCCTCCACTCCATACACAACATCGATGGCCGCCCACCCGCCTCCCACGTAAGCTCCCACCCACCAACGATACCGGCCATCGATGTCCGGTGCAGAGAGGGCCACAGAGTGTCTCTCTCTGCATCGGATGGCCAAGGGGGGTTATTGCAGGATGCCTCCATATCGAGGCATCACTGCAATAACCGGAAAGCAGCTGGAAGCGAGCAGGATCGCTTCCAGCTGCTTTCCAAACCGAGGACGTGCAGGGTACGTTCTCAGGCATTAACTGCCTTTTTTTTGAGGACGTACCCTGCACGTCCTCGGTCGTTAAGGGGTTAAAAAAACGTTTATTTCGTTTTTTTGATCCGTTTTTTGCATTAAGGGGTTAATCATTCATTTGCAAGTGGGTGCAATGCTCTGCTAACCTATTACATACACTGTAAAAATTTTGTTTGATTTACTGCCTTTTTTTCACTGTTTTTCAAATTTTGACAAAATTTGTTTCTCTTAAAGGCACAGTACCGTTTTTTATATATATGCTTGTTAACTTGATTTAAAGTGTTTTCCAAGCTTGCTAGTCTCATTGCTAGTCTATGTAAACATGTCTGACATAGAGGAAACTCCTTGTTCATTATGTTTAAAAGCCATGGTGGAACCCCATATGAGAATGTGTACTAAATGTATTGATTTCACTTTAAACAATAAAGATCAGCTTTTGTCTTTAAAAAATTTATCACCAGAGGATTCTGACGAGGGGGAAGTTATGCCAACTAACTCTCCCCACGTGTCAGACCCTTTGACTCCCGCTCAAGGGACTCGCGCTCAAATGGCGCCAAGTACATCAAGGACGCCCATAGCGATTACTTTACAAGACATGGCGGCAGTCATGGATAATACACTGTCAGCGGTATTAGCCAGGCTGCCTGAATTTAGAGGAAAGTGAGATAGCTCTGGTGTTAGGCGTAATACAGAGCATACAGACGCTTTAAGGTCCATGTCTGATACTGCCTCACAATATGTTGAAGCTGAGGAAGGAGAGCTTCAGTCTGTGGGTGATATCTCTGACTCAGGGAAACCTGATTCTGATATTTCTACTTTTAAATTTAAGCTTTAGAACCTCCGTGTACTGCTTAGGGAGGTTTTAGCTGCTCTGAATGACTGGGACACAATTGCAGTGCCAGAGAAATTGTGTAGACTGGATAAATACTTTGCAGTGCCGGTGTGTACTGAGGTTTTTCCAATACCTAAAAGGTTTACAGAAATTATTAATAAAGAGTGGGATAGACCCGGTGTGCCGTTTCCCCCCCCCCTCCTATTTTTAGAAAAATGTTTCCCATAGATGCCACCACACGGGACTTATGGCAGACGGTCCCTAAGGTGGAGGGAGCAGTTTCTACTTTAGCAAAGCGTACTACTATCCCTGTCGAGGACAGTTGTGCTTTTTCAGATCCTATGGATAAAAAATTAGAGGTACCTTAAGAAAATGTTTATTCATCAAGGTTTTATCCTGCAGCCCCTTGCATGCATTGCTCCTGTCACTGCTGCTGCGGCGTTCTGGTTTGAGTCTCTGGAAGAGGCTTTACAGGCAATGACTCCATTGGATGACATACTTAACAAGCTTAGAGCACGTAAGCTAGCTAATTCTTTTGTTTCTGATGCCATTGTTCATTTGACTAAACTAACGGCTAAGAATTCTGGATTTGCCATCCAGGCGCGCAGGGCGCTATGGCTTAAATCTTGGTCAGCTGACGTGACTTCAAAGTCTAAACTACTTATCATTCCCTTCAAGGGGCAGACCCTATTCGGGCCTGGTTTGAAGGAAATTATTGCTGACATTACTGGAGGTAAAGGTCATGCCCTTCCTCAGGACAGGTCCAAATCAAGGGCCAAACAGTCTAATTTTCGTGCCTTTCGAAACTTCAAGGCAAGTGCAGCATCAACTTCCTCTGCTACAAAACAAGAGGGAACTTTTGCTCAGTCCAAGACGGCCTGGAAACCTAACCAGTCCTGGAACAAAGGCAAGCAGGCCAAAAAGCCTGCTGCTGCCTCTAAGACAGCATGAAGGAACGGCCCCCTATCCGGTAACGGATCTAGTAGGGGGCAGACTTTCTCTCTTCGCCCAGGCGTGGGCAAGAGATGTTCAGGATCCCTGGGCATTGGAGATTATATCTCAGGGGTATCTTCTGGACTTCAAGGCTTCCCCTCCACAAGGGAGATTTCACCTTTCAAATTCTAGCCGTGTTCTCCATTCTATTCCGCGCCCATCGGTGGCTCAGTGCATGGAAGTAATCGGCTTAATGGTAGCGGCAATGGACATAGTTAAGGCATATCTAAACACTTGGTATAAAAAGAAGAGCGCTCACAAACTCCAACTTTCTAACCAAGTTAGGAATGTGTACAAAAAAATATTTCTTAACGCGTTCTGAGGCAAACTGGAAGAAATATATAGAAATGAAAAAAGAGAGATTTATTCCTGGCGCAAAAAGCACAAGAGGAGGAAGCAAAACTCAATCTCCATTTCAAGAGTTTTCATGGCTGTTCAGCTAAAAACTTAGCCAGGTTAGTTAAAAATAGGAAGAAGAAAAACTATATAGCAGTTATTAAAAATGGCGAAAAACGGGTCACTGGTATAATAGAGATTAGTAATATCTTTTTTAACTATTATCAACAACTTTATTCAGAGGCGGATTCTAATAGGCTTAATCAGGATTCTTTTTGGGCACAAGTTAACTTAACAAAAATTGAGGAGGATTTAGATGCTCTTAATGCTCCAATAACCAAGGAGGAGATTAGTAAAGCAATAGAGCATGCAAAACTTAATAAAGCTTCGGGTCCAGACTGTCTCCCAGCTGAATATTATAAAAGTTTAGCTGAAGAATTGCTCCCCGTTTTAGAGAAGCTTTATAATAGTTATTTTATTTCAGAGAAGTCTATTTCGACGTTTTCATCTGCAAATATCTCATTGATTTTTAGAAAAGGTAGAGGTTTAGAAGATCCAGCCTCTTATAGACCTATCTCAGTGTTAAATACAGATTATAAAATTGTAACTTCAATTATCGCCACTAGACTCACATCTCCTTTAGATTAGCTTATTCATTCCGATCAGTCAGGTTTTATGTCTTCTAGGAATCCTGCCAAAAATTTTCGCAAACTTATTACTCTGGTAGATTTTGCATGGAATTTAGATCAATTTAAAGGGAAATCTGCATGTCGAGATCTGGCCATTCTAACGTTAGATGCAGTGAAAGCATTTGACTGTATCTCATGGGAACATCTTTTTAGAATATTAGCTAACTTTGGCTTCAGGTATAACTTTGTTAGCTTCTTGAAGAAATTGTACTCAAAACCCAGATCATTCCTCTTAGTTAATGGTACTGCTTCTTCAGGAATCACGTTGCAGAGAGGTACGAGACAAGGGTGTCCCCTATCACCTCTGCTTTTTAATTTAGCATTAGAACCACTAGCAATACGATTGAGGGGGGGTATTAACAGGGATTACTCTTGGTACATTCTCCCTGAAAATCCTACTATATGCAGATGACTTATTGATCTTTTAGAGAATACTATACAATCTTTTCCGGTTATAAGGCAGTTTCTGGATGAATTTAGTTCATTTTCCGGATTCAAAATTAATCTGGACAAAAGTGAACTGATGAGGATCAGGAAACAGAGTAGGAAAGCATTGAACTTGCTGTTTAGAGAAGTGGATTCTGTTAAATACCCTGGTCTTGAAATACATAGAAACCCTAGATATTGGTATGAAGCTAATTTTACAGCTCTCTTTTTCAAGATCCAAGAAGATCTTAAATTATTGGTCGTCTTTTCCGCTTTTCATTACGGCAAGAATTAATCTGATTAAAACAATTATTTTTCCTTGTATTCTGTACCCCCTTCAAAATCTACCAATATTTATTCTCAACAAAGACTTGAGTAAGCTTTCATCATGGTTCTCCCAATTTATATGGAACGGCAAGAAAGCCCGTATATCTCTCAATAGACTCTCGCAAAATTACACTGCGGCTGGTCTAGCCCTTCCTAACTTGAGATTATATAATTGGGCCACAATGCTTAAAATTGCTATAGACTGGGTTGCAGAGACTAACATAGTTTCTTCTACCGAACTAGAGATGTACCTTATAGCCCCATGGTCTCTGAAAGCCATTTTACACTGTCCAATACAGAGTTTACCCTCAAATATTGATGCTCTTCTTAATTTCAAAAACAACATTCTGGCCTGGCATAAGTTTTGTTCTTTATTAGAGATGGATTTTACTTATTCAGAATGTCTTCCTATAATAGGGAACCCGCAATTCACACCAGGTATAAATCAAAAGGTATTTAAGGTCTGGTCAGAGAAGGGACTTCGAAACATCCAGCAACTACTGTATGAAAATAATCAAATATTATCTTCCAACCTTATTTTTCGACACTATTAACTTCCTAATAATAATCTTTTTGCATGTTTCCAATTAAGACTTATTTTCTCTCAGAACTGGTCTTTGGGTGTTGCGTGGTCTGAGGTCAAGATGTGTATTCAAAAATTCAATACCGGTAAAGCTTCAATCTCGTTATTATGACATTATGTTGTCAAAACAGGGTGTAATAATTCTGGACAGATTCTGTAACTTCTGGCTACGGATTACCCCTACAATGGATACTGATAAAATTAATCAAAGTTTTAATATCTTAGCCAAATGCCAAATTCTGGTTAGCTGGAAGGAATTACATATGAAACTGAAAATAATCAAATATTATCTTCCAACCTTATTTTTCGACACTATTAACTTCCTAATAATAATCTTTTTGCATATTTCCAATTAAGACTTATTTTCTCTCAGAACTGGTCTTTGGGTGCTGCGTGGTCTGAGGTCAAGATGTGTATTCAAAAATTCAATACCGGTAAAGCTTCAATCTCGTTATTATGACATTATGTTGTCAAAACAGGGTGTAATAATTCTGGACAGATTCTGTAACTTCTGGCTACGGATTACCCCTACAATGGATACTGATAAAATTAATCAAAGTTTTAATATCTTAGCCAAATGCCAAATTCTGGTTAGCTGGAAGGAATTACATATGAAACTAATTAATGATTACTATTTATCTCCCCTGAAAATATCTAAACTTTATTCTTTAACCTCATTAGCTTGCCCTTGATGTTCTAGTTAGAATGCAGATTTAGCTCATATGTTCTGGTGGTGCCCAAAACTTAGACAACTCTGGCAAAAAATTGGTTTAATAAAATACATAACGCGAACTTCGTGTTTTCATTAGAAGAGATTTTGTTTTTAATCCATAGTCTAAGTGCCAACTTTCATGTAACTACTTTAAATACTATCATTATGACAGTTAGATACTTCATTCTAAAAAATTGGAAAGCTAATGGTACTCAGTTTCGCGCAAATACTAAAGGGAATTCAATCTCAAATTATCTATGAATCATTCCATTTGTATCTAGCAACTGAGAAAAAAATAACACTTTTTAGAAAGACGGGCCTCTATTATTAAGACATATCCTATATCGCTACAAAAGCAGTTACTATTCCCCTTTTTACCTTCTATAAGCTTTGCAGAATTAGTCTTATTGGGTGTGTTGTAAAGACTCACCCAATTGTGGGAATGATATGTTTATATTACCATATATGACCAAAATTGTATTTAAAAAGAAAAGTCGGTAAGTGTCCTGCGTGACACACCTGTGAGATGTCGGTTTACTGTTTTTCTTTATCTTCTGGCTGTCGATAAAAAAAAAGAAAAACGACCTCCTGTGAGAAGATTTTTTTTCTCTCACGTTCCAACAAATCCTGTGAAAGCTCAGTCTTTTTTGAAGTGTGTTTCAGATCTAGAGCATTCAGGAGTGATTGCCCCAGTTCCACTTCTGGAACAGGGTCTGTGTTTTTATTCAAATCTATTCATTGTCCCGAAGAAGGAAAATTCTTTCAGACCAGTTCTGGATCTGAAATTTTTGAATCATTTTGTAAGAGTCCAAACTTTAAACATGGTGACTATAAGGACTATTCTGCCTTTTGTTCAGCAAGGTCATTACATGTCCTCAATAGACTTACAGGATGCGTATCTTCATATTCTGATTCATCCAGACCACTATCGGTTTCTGAGATTCTCTTTTCTAGACAAGCATTACCTGTTTGTTGCTCTTCCATTTGGCCTAGCAACAGCTCCAAGAATCTTTTCAAAGGTTCTCGGTGCCCTTCTATCTGTAATCAGAGAGCAGGGTATTTCAGTGTTTTCTTATTTAGACGATATCTTGATACTGGCTCAATCTTTTCATTTAGCAGAATCTCACACAAATCAACTTGTGTTTTTTCTTCAAAGACATGGTTGGAGGATCAATTTACCAAAGAGTTCCTTGATTCCTCAGACAAGGGTCACCTTTTTAGGTTTCAAGATAGATTCAGTGTCCATGACTCTGTATTTAACAGACAGACAAATGAAATTGGTTTCTGCCTGTTGAAACTTTGTCTCGATCATTCCCTTCAGTGGCTATGTGCATGGAAGTTTTAGGTCTCATGACTGCAGCATCGGACGTGATCCCCTTTGCTCGTTTTCATATGAGACCTCTGCAGCTTTGCATGCTGAATCAATGGTGCAGGGATTATACTCAGATATCACATCTGATATACTTAAATCCCAACATTCAACTCTCTCTGTCCTGGTGGTTAGTCCATCATCGGATTATTCAAGGGTCCTCTTTTGTTTGTCCTGCCTGGACTGTGATTTCAACAGATGCAAGTCTCACAGGTTGGAGACCTGTCTGGGGGTCTCTGACAGCACAAAGAGTTTGGAATCCTCAAGAGGCGAGGTTACCAATCAATATTTTAGAACTCCGTGCTGTTTTCAGGGCTCTTCAGGCTTGGCCGCTATTAAAGAGAGAATTATTCATTCGTTTTCAGACAGACAATATCACAACTGGGCATATGTCAATCATCAAAGGGGGGACTCGCAGTCCTTTGGCGATGAAAGAAGTATCTCGGATACTTTTTTGGGTGGAATCCAACTCCTGTTTAATTTCGATACAATTTCCAGGTGTATACAATTGGGAAGCGGATTATCTCAGTCGTCAGTCTTTACATCCAGGGGAGTGGTCTCTCCACTCAGATGTATTTTGTCAGATTGCACAGATGTTGGGTCTCCCCGAAATATATCTGATGGCTTCCCATCTAAGCAAGAAGCTTCCAAGGTACCTTTCCAGGTCCAGGGATCCTCATGCGGAGATGGTGGATGCGTTTGCAGTTCCTTGGTTTTACCATTCTGCTTAAATTTTTCCGCCTCTAGTTCTTCTTCCAAGGGTGATCTCCAAGATCATATTGGAAAAATTGCATGTGTTTCTGATAGCACCAGCATGGCCTCACAGGTTTTGGTATGCGGATCTTGTCCGGATGTCCAGTTGCTAGCCTTGGCCACTTCCTTTAAGGCCGGACCTTCTGTCTCAAGGGCCGTTTCTTTCATGTAATTAGCAAGAGTCCATGAGCTAGTGACGTATGGGATATACATTCCTACCAGGAGGGGCAAAGTTTCCCAAACCTTAAAATGCCTATAAATACACCCCTCACCACACCCACAATTCAGTTTTACAAACTTTGCCTCCGATGGATGTGGTGAAGTAAGTTTGTGCTAGATTCTACGTTGATATGCGCTCCGCAGCAAGTTGGAGCCCGGTTTTCCTCTCAGCGTGCAGTGAATGTCAGAGGGATGTGAGGAGAGTATTGCCTATTTGAATGCAGTGATCTCCTTCTACGGGGTCTATTTCATAGGTTCTCTGTTATCGGTCGTAGAGATTCATCTCTTACCTCCCTTTTCAGATCGACGATATACTCTTATATATACCATTACCTCTGCTGATTCTCGTTTCAGTACTGGTTTGGCTTTCTACAAACATGTAGATGAGTGTCCTGGGGTAAGTAAATCTTATTTTCTGTGACACTCTAAGCTATGGTTGGGCACTTTGTTTATAAAGTTCTAAATATATGTATTCAAACATTTATTTGCCTTGACTCAGAATGTTCAACTTTCCTTATTTTCAGACAGTCAGTTTCATATTTGGGATAATGCATTTGAATTAATCATTTTTTTCTTACCTTCAAAAATTTGACTCTTTTTTTCCTGTGGGCTGTTAGGCTCGCGGGAGCTGAAAATGCTTCATTTTATTGCGTCATTCTTGGCGCGGACTTTTTTGGCGTTTCGGATGTGGCGTCATTTTTGGCGCCAAAAGCATTTAGGCGCCAAATAATGTGGGCGTCTTATTTGGCGCTAAAAAATAAGGGCGTCGCTTTTGTCTCCACATTATTTAAGTCTTATTTTTTCAGTGCTTCTGGTTGCTAGAAGCTTGTTCTTTGGCATTTTTTCCCATTCCTGAAACTGTCATTTAAGGAATTTGATCAATTTTGCTTTATATGTTGTTTTTTCTCTTACATATTGCAAGATGTCTCACGTTGCATCTGAGTCGGAAGATACTACAGGAAAATCGCTGTCTACTGCTGGAGCTACCAAGCTAAGTGTATCTGCTATAATTTTTGGTATCTGTTTCTCCAGCTGTTGTTTGTATTGCATGTCATGACAAACTTATTAATGCAGATAAAATTTCCTTTAGTACTGTTACATTACCTGTTGCTGTTCCGTCAACATCTAATTTTCAGAGTGTTCCTGATAAACATAAGAGATTTTATTTTTTAAATCCATTAAGAAGGCTATGTCTGTTATTTCTCCTTCTAGTTTACATAAAGTCTTTTAAAACTTCTCTTTTTTCAGATGAATTTTTAAATGAACATCATCATTCTGATACTGTTAATGGTTCTTCTGGTTCAGAGGTTTCTGTCTCAGAGGTTGATGCTGATAAATCTTTGTATTTGTTCAAGATGGAATTTATTCGTTCTTTATTTAAAGAATTATTGATTGCATTAGAAATAGAGGATTCTGGTCCTCTTGATTCTAAATCTAAACGTTTAAATAAGGTTTTTAAATCTCCTGTAGTTATTCCAGAAGTGTTTAATCTCCCTGATGCTATTTCTGAAGTAATTTCCAGGGAATGGAATAATTTGGGTAATTCTTTTTCTCCTTCTAAACGTTTAAGCAATTATATCCTGTGCCATCTGACAGATTAGAGTTTTTTTGGGACAAAATCCCTAAGGTTATGGGGCTGTCTCTACTCCTGCTAAATGTGCTACTATTCCTACGGCAGATAGTAATTCATTTAAGGATCCTTTAGATAGGAAAAATTGAATCCTTTCTAAGAAAAGCTTACTTATGTTCAGGTAATCTTCTTAGACTTGCTATATTTTTAGCGGATGTTGCTGCAGCTTCAACTTTTGGTTAGAAGCTTTAGCGCAACAAGTAACAGATCATAATTTTATAGCATTATTATTATTCTATAACATGCTAATAATTTTATTGGTGATACCATCTTTTGATATCATTAGAGTTGATGTCAGGTATATGTCTCTAGCTATTTTAGCTAGAAAAGCTTTATGGATTAAACTTGGAATACTGATATGTCTTCTAAGTCAACTTTGCTTTCCCTTTCTTCCAGGGTAATACATTATTATTTCAACTGTTTCTGGAAGGAAGGGAACTTTTTTACCAAAGGATAAAAAATCTAAGGTAAATTTAGGTCTAATGATCATTTCGTTCCTTTCCTCACAATAAGGAACAAGAGCCTGATCCTTCATTCTCAGGAGCGGTATCAGTTTGGAAACTATTTCCAGTTTGGAATATATCCAAGCCTTTTAGAAAACCTATAGCCAGCTCCTAAGTACCCATGAAGGTGCGGACCTTATTCCAGCTCAGCTGGTATGAGGCAGATTACGTCTTCTTCAAAGAAATTTTGATCAATTCCGTTCTCAATTTCTGGTTTCAGAACATTGTTTCAGAAAGGTACAGAATTGGCTTCAGTTAAGGCCTCCTGCTAAGAGATTTTTTTCTTTCCCGTGTCCCAGTTAACACAGCAAAGGCTCAGCATTTCTGAAATATGTTTCAGATTTAGAGTTGGCTGGAGTAATTATGCCAGTTCCAGTTCTGGAACAGGGGCTGGGGTTTTATTTTATCTCTTCATTGTACTAAAGAAGGTCAATTCCTTCAGACCAGTTTCGGATCTATCAATATTGAATCGTTATGTAAGGATACCAACATTCAAGATGGTTACTGTAGGACTGTCCTGCCTTTCTCCAACATAGGTGTGTCCGGTCCACGGCGTCATCCTTACTTGTGGGATATTCTCTTCCCCAACAGGAAATGGCAAAGAGCCCAGCAAAGCTGGTCACATGATCCCTCCTAGGCTCCGCCTACCCCAGTCATTCTCTTTGCCGTTGTACAGGCAACATCTCCACGGAGATGGCTTAGAGTTTTTTAGTGTTCAACTTCTACCTCTCTCTCTTTTTGGATTAAAAGCATCATCAGATTGGCTTACGAGACTGCCGGACGGCAGCCTCCCGAAAGAATCACAGCTCATTCCACTAGGGCTGTGGCTTCCACATGGGCCTTCAAGAACGAGGCTTCTGTGGATCAGATATGTAGGGCAGCGACTTGGTCTTCACTGCACACTTTTACCAAATTTTACAAGTTTGATACTTTTGCTTCTTCTGAGGCTATTTTTGGGAGAAAGGTTTTGCAAGCCGTGGTGCCTTCCATTTAGGTGACCTGATTTGCTCCCTCCCTTCATCCGTGTCCTAAAGCTTTGGTATTGGTTCCCACAAGTAAGGATGACGCCGTGGACCGGACACACCTATGTTGGAGAAAACAGAATTTATGTTTACCTGATAAATTACTTTCTCCAAGGGTGTGTCCGGTCCACGGCCCGCCCTGGTTTTTTAATCAGGTCTGATAATTTATTTTCTTTAACTGCAGTCACCACGGTACCATATGGTTTCTCCTATGCAAATATTCCTCCTTAACGTCGGTCGAATGACTGGGGTAGGCGGAGCCTAGGAGGGATCATGTGACCAGCTTTGCTGGGCTCTTTGCCATTTCCTGTTGGGGAAGAGAATATCCCACAAGTAAGGATGACGCCGTGGACCGGACACACCTTTGGAGAAAGTAATTTATCAGGTAAACATAAATTCTGTTTTTGTTTAGCAAGGGCATTATATGTCTACAATAGATTTACAGGATGTGTATCTACATATTCCGATTCATCCAGATCACTTTTTGTGTCTGAGATTCTCTTTTTAGACAAGCATTACCAGTTTTGTGGCTCTACCGTTTGGCCTAGCCTCAGTTCCAAGAATTTTTTTCAAAGGTTCTCGGTGCCCTTCTTTCTGTAATCAGAGAACAGGGTTTTTTGGTATTTCCTTATTGGACAATATCTGGGTACTTGCTCAGTCTTCTCATTTTCGAAGAATCTCATACGAATCGACTTGTGTTGTTTCTTCAAGTTCATAGTTGGAGGATCAATTTACCAATCAGTTCATTGATTCCTCAGACAAGGGTAACCTTTTTAGGTTTCTAGAATAGATTCAGTGTCTATGACTCTGTCCTTGTCAGACAAGAGAAGTTTAACATTGATATCAGCTTGTCAAAACCTTCAGTCACAATCATTCCCTTTGGTAGCCTTATGCATGGAAATTTTAGGTCTTAGGACTGCCGCATCAAATGCGATCTCCTTTGCTCGTTTTCACATGCGACCTCTTCAGCTCTGTATGCTGAACCAATGGTGCAGGGATTACTCAAAGATATCTCAATTAATATCTTTAAACCGATTATACGACACTCTCTGACATGGTGGGCAGATCACCATCGTTTAGTTCAGGGGGCTTCTTTGTTCTTCCGACCTGGACTATAATCTCAACAGATGCAAGTCTTACAGGTTGGGGAGCTGTGTGGGGGTATCTGACGGCACAAGGGGTTTGGGAATCTCAGGAGGTGAGATTTCCGATCAATATTTGGAACTCTGTGCAATTTCAGAGCTCTTCAGTCTTGGCCTCTTCTGAAGAGAGGGTTGTTCATTTGTTTTCAGATAGACAATGTCACAACTGTGGCATACATCAATCATCAAGGTGGGACTCACAGTCCTCTGGCTATGAAAGAAGTATCTCGAATTTTGGTTTGGGCGGAATCCAGCTCCTGTCTAATCTCTGCGGTTCATATCCCAGGTATGGACAATTGGAAAGCGGATTATCTCAGTCGCCAAACGTTGCACCTGGGCGAATGGTCTTCACCCAGAGGTATTTCCTCAGATTGTTCAAATGTGGGAACTCTCAGAAATAGATCTGATGGCTTCTCATCTAAACAAGAAACTTCCCTGGTATCTGTCCGGATCCAGGGATCCTCGGGCGGAGGCAGTGGATGCATTATCTCTTCCTTACAAGTGTCATCCTGCCTATATCTTTCCGCCTCTAGTTCTTCTTCCAAGGGTATTCTTGATATTCTAAAGGAATGCTCGTGCTGGTAGCTCCAGCATGGCCTCACAGGTTTTGGTATGCGGATCTTGTCCGGATGGCCTCTTGCCAGCTGTGGACTCTTCCGTTAAGATCAGTCTTTCTGTCTCAAGGTTCTTTTTTCCATCAGGATCTCAAAACCTTAATTTTAAGGTGTGGAGTTTGAACGCTTGATTCTTGGTCAAAGAGGTTTCTCTGACTCTGTGATTGATACTATGTGACAGGCTCGTAAATCTGTATCTAGAGAGATATATTATAGAGTCTGGAAGACTTATATTTCTTCAGGATGGTTTAGATAAAGGTTTGTCCGCAAGTTTCTTGAAAGACAAATCTATGCTCTTTCTGTTCTTTTTCATAGAAGGATTGCTAATCTTCCTGATATTCATTGTTTTGTACAAGCTTTGGTTCGTATAAAACCTGTCATTAAGTCAATTTCTCCTCTTTGGAGTTTGAATTTGGTTCTGGGGGCTCTTCAAGCTTCTCCTTTTGAACCCATGCATTCTTTGGTCGTTATATTACTTTCTTGGAAAGTTTTGTTTCTTTTGGCCATCTCTTCTGCCAGAATAGTCTCTGAATTATCTACTCTTTTTTGTGAGTCTCCTTTTCTGATTTTGCATCAGGATGAGGCGGTGCTGCGAACTTCTTTTGAATTTTTTACCTAAGGTTGTGAATTCTAACAACATTAGTAGAGAAATTGTGGTTCCTTCATTATGTCCTAATCCTATGAATTCTAAGGAGAAATCATTGCATTTTTTGGATGCTGTTAGAACTTTGTATTATTATGTTGAAGCTACTAAGTCTTTCCGAAAGACTTCTAGTCTATTTGTCATCTTTTCCGGTTCTAGAAAAGACCAGAAAGCTTCTGCCATTTCTTTGGCATCTTGGTTGAAATCTTTATTTCATCATGCCTATGTTGAGTCGGGTAACACTCCGCCTCAAAGGATTACAGCTCATTCTACTAGGTCAGTTTCTACTTCCTGGGCGTTTAAGAATGAAGCTTCGGTTGATCAGATTTGCAAAACAGCAACTTGGTCCTCTTTGCATACTTTTACTAAATTCTACCATTTTGATGTGTTTTCTTCTTCTGAAGCAGTTTTTGGTAGAAACGTACTTCAGGCAGTGGTTTCAGTTTGAATCTTCTGCTTATGTTTTTTCATTAAAATTTTATTCTGGGTGTGGATTATTTTCAGCAGGAATTGGCTGTCTTTATTTTATCCCTCCCTCTCTAGTGACTCTTGTGTGGAAAGGTCCACATCTTGGGTAGTCATTATCCCATACGTCACTAGCTCATGGACTCTTGCTAATTACATGAAAGAAAACATAATTTATGTAAGAACTTACCTGATAAATTCATTTCTTTCATATTAGCAAGAGTCCATGAGGCCCGCCCTTTTTTGTGGTGGTTATGATTTTTTTGTATAAAGCACAATTATTCCAATTCCTTATTTTATATGCTTTCGCACTTTTTTCTTATCACCCCACTTCTTGGCTATTCGTTAAACTGAATTGTGGGTGTGGTGAGGGGTGTATTTATAGGCATTTTAAGGTTTGGGAAACTTTGCCCCTCCTGGTAGGAATGTATATCCCATACGTCACTAGCTCATGGACTCTTGCTAATATGAAAGAAATTAATTTATCAGGTAAGTTCTTACATAAATTATGTTTTTTCCATCAGGATCTCAAATTGCTAAATTTGAAGGTATGGAAAATGACTCAGTGATTAATACTATGCTACAGGCTCATAAGTCTGTTTCAAGGAAGATTTATTATCGGGTTTGGAAAACCTATATTTCATGGTGTTTTTCTCATAAATTCTCTTGGCATTCTTTTAGGATTCCAAGAATTTTACAGTCTCTTCAGGATGGTTTGGATAAAGGTTTGTCTGCAAGTACCTTGAAGGGAAAGATCTCTGCTCTTTCTGTTTTATTTCATAGAAAGACTGCTAAACTTCCTGATATTCACTGTTTTGTTCAGGCTTTGGTTCGTATCAAGCCTGTTGTTAAATCAATCTCTCCTCCTTGGAGTCTTAATTTGGTTTTGAAGGCTTTGCAGGCTCCTTTTTTTGAGCCTATGCATTCTTTGGACATTAAACTACTTTCTTGGAAAGTGTTGTTTCTTTTGGCTATCTCTTCAGCTAGAAGAGTTTCTGAATTGTCTGCTCTCTCTTGTGAGTCTCTCTTTCTGATTTTCCATCAGGATAAGGCTGTTTTGCGGACTTCGTTTAAATTTCTTCCTAAGGTTGTGAATTCTAACAACATTAGTGGGGAAATTGTTGTTCCTTCCTTGTGTCCTAATCCCAAGAATGCTCTTGAAAGATCTTTACATTCTTTGGATGTTGTAAGAGCTTTAAAATATTATGTCGAAGCTACTAAAGATTTCAGGAAGACTTCTAGTCTATTTGTTGTTTTTTTCTGATCCTAGGAAAGGTCAGAAATCCTCTGCCATTTCTTTGGCATCTTTGGTTAAAGCTTTTGATTCACAAGGCTTATTTAGAGGTGTGAAAGTCTCCGCCTCAGAGAATTACAGCTTATTCTACTAGATCAGTCGCCACTTCTTGGGCTTTTAAGAATGAAGCTTCGGTTGATCAGATTTGCAAAGCAGCAACGTGGTCCTCTTTGCATACATTTACTAAATTTTACCATTCTGATGTATTTGCTTCTTCTAAAGCAGTCTTTGGTAGAAAAGTTCTTCAGGCAGCTGTCTCAGTTTGATTCTTCTGCTTATGATTTAAGTTTTTTTCTTGAAATTTGTGACATTTATAAGACTTTTTTTGTGGATTTATTTTTTTCAGCGGAAATAGCTGTTTTTATTTTATCCCTCCCTTTCTAGTGACTCTTCTGTGGTCTCCCACATCTTGGATATTTCTATCCCATACGACACTAGCTCATGGACTCTTGCCAATTACATGAAAGAAAACATAATTTATGTAAGAACTTACCTGATAAATTAATTTCTTTCATATTAGCAAGAGTCCATGGGGCCCATCCTTTTTTTATGGTGGTTATGATTTTTGTATAAAAGCACAATTTTAATTCCAGTTCCTCTTTTTGTTTGCTTTTTTACTCCTTATTTTATCACCCCACTACTTGGCTATTCGTTAAAATGAATTGTGGGTGTGGTGAGGGGTGTATTTATAGGAATTTTGAGGTCTGGGAAACTTTGCCCCTCCTGGTAGGATTGTATATCCCATACGTCACTAGCTCATGGACTCTTGCCAATATGAAAGAAATTATTTTATCAGGTAAGTTCTTACATAAATTATGTTTTTCTATTCCAGTGCAAGAAAATATATCACGTGATAAATCCCACATTTTTTATTCTAATCATTGGTGAACCTTTTGGATACGCCCCACCGAAGCTTGTCTCTGATAGGCCCATCGGAGCTAAACCTCTCATTGGTTCACTGGGAATGCATGGGCCTCAACAGTCAATTCGTTTGGCTGTCATTCCAGTTTTAGTCCACTAGGGGGCAGCAGACACAGAAACTGTTTCACCATCAAAGTGCCACAGAAAATACAGATACTCTTCAATGTGTTCATTAAACACACCTATAATTTCCAGCATTAATAAATTATATGTTCAACATATATGGCATTAGCTCATACTATTTATCCTGAGTATTTTCATACCAAACACGGTATACCACCTATAATATTTTAGAGGATGCCTTTAAAGTTGAATTTTTATGAGTGGACTAGTAGTAAGAATCAATAAAATGTGTTTATCTGACTTATTTTGTATATCAGTTCATTTGATATACTGGTATATAGTTCATTTCCTAGTCACCATTTTATATCATATATAGATGAGCATTTGTAATTATTTATTTATACATGTCTCAACAGTATTTAAGACGGGTTCAAAATCTATGATGCATTTACATGTTAATCTTTATAGTATCTTATTTAGAAATCTCATCTTCATATCAGGTTCTCCCTGTCATATTTATTAGACTCCTGGAAAAACAAAGAACATTTTATTTGTAAACAAATTGGTTACACATTTTTAAATTGACTACATAGCTACTTATTAAATTCAGCAAATACTTATCCAACATGCCATTGCTAGGCATTTTCTCTCAGATCCATAAATACACATTTATACAATTCTGAGGTAGACCATAACTTTAAATTAGACACAAGTTGTATTTTAAAATCTCAATTGTGATGCTTTTAACTTCCCCATATTATCAAGGGCATTTGGAGCTTCAACCTCTGGGGTTTGTGTGTTGGAAACTCGACATGTACCAATTTGCACCGAAGCGTGAATAGTCACTTTTCCTGAAATTTGTCCCTTGATTGAGACTTCTAGGCTCTCTTCTTTTATTACACATTTCCAGGCTGTGATCAAAAGGTCTTTTGAAGTGATCTCATTATCTCTTATAGTTTGGGACAAACGTCTTCTTTAGAAGTCCTTGACTAATAAAAAGGGGGGTTGTGATACAAACAGCTTCACAAATAAATGAATTATTTGGTGTGTGTATATATATATATATATATATATGTGTGTGTGTGTGTGTATATATATATATATATATATATATATATATATATATATATGTATGTATATATATATATATATATATGTATATATATATATTATTTAATAACATTTACAGATATCCTGACACCATGCTGTTAACAAGTAAACAGTAAGGTGCAAAAAACGTAAGTCCAATAAACAGGGCACTGCTTCTAGTAGCATTGCTTAGTTATGCCCCATAGCACACAAATCTATCTTTAGAGTCCTAACATGCAGTGTTTAGAGAGATTTCACTGTTCTTTAGCAAGCTTCACAATGATCATGATACTGCCAGGGGGTTCAAGTTGTGGCCACCACCTACTCCACACAAGGCCTCCATATAAAGTCCCAGAATTTTGGAGCGAGAGATTAAATGCACCTTGGAACAAATGCAGTAGAGCAATATACAACATAAATGTCACGACCTGTCATGGTTACCACCCGTGAGCTTCCCTCACAATATACTTATCTTTAATATATAGTGTTAGTATTAACTTAACAGAGCTAGCTGCTAATGTGACTATCAGATACAGCATGCATAGCTATAGAATTCAGCGCTGTTTTTCCTGTTAAAGGCTAATAATTCGTTTGTAAGGAAATTAGTATTTGATAAAGTTGAGTGGCTATTTTATTTTTAAATATCTGCTTTAGAATACAGAGTTTGATTAGCCTGTACTACAGAACAATAATCAGGGGGCTTACTATTTAATATCAATTATTTTTTCCTCTAAAGTCCTCAAATTGAATAAGCCCTGCTTTAAATTAATCATCAATTCTAGTTGAAATTATTTTTATTATCATCAGTGTCATAATTACAACAGAACATATAACCGTATACAACAAATAATCAGAAAGTTTTGTTTTCCATACAGAAGGTTGGCATGGGTATAACCTATCCCTAAGAATAGAGGCTAACAATTGAAGAAAAACGACCCTCAAATATGTCTTAACATATGGCATTGAGAAGTCCGTCTCTTGAGCCAGGGTCCGAGCCCAATAAACATTATTCAAGTGTTTGTCTTACCTCCCATCCAAAGTGAATGAGGCGGCAAGCCACCTCTGAAAGCCATGGCTGTCCATAATTAGTGACAGATGATTACCTTTGGTACATGCTCCTAAAGTTTATCTAAAATGGAAAAACTGATGCCATATGCGTGGGGCTAAAGATTTTCTCCAAACATTCAACATTTCCACTCCTCCTGTATCACGTGACAGCCATCAGTCAATCACAAATACATATATTCTGTGAATTATAGCACATGATCAGTTAGGAGCTGGTGACTCAAAGTGTACGTATAAAAATACTGTGCACATTTTGTTAATGGAAGTAAATTGGAAAGTTGCTTAAAGCTGCATGCTCTGTCTAAATCATGAAAGTATAATTTTGAATTGAGTGTCCTTTTAAATGTACAGGGAATGCAGAAAAAAAGATCAGACCAAGTTATCCCCCCCCCATACACATAAGAATTACTTACACATACTAAGAAAATACATATTTTAGAAAGAAAAAAAAAGATTATACCTTTTGGTTTTCTATACACAGATTTAAAGAATTGGCTGTAATTCTTTATTTCAGCACTAGAGGGACACCATGTTCATATCAAGGTTAAGACTATGGGGCCCATTTATCAAGCTCCGAACAGAGCTTGTGGGCCCGTGTTTCTGGCGAGTGTTCAGACTCGCCAGCAACACCAGTTATGAAGCAGCGGTCTAAAGACCGCTGCTCCATAACCCTGTCAGTCTGCTCTGATGAGGCGGATAGGAATCGCCGGAAATCAACCCAATAGAGTACGATCAGATTGATTGACACCTCCCTGCTGGTGGCCGATTGGCCGTGAGTCTGCAGGGGGCGGCGTTGCACCAGCAGCTTTTGTGAGCTGCTGGTGCAATGTTAAATGCGGAGAGCGTATTGCTCTCCGCATTCAGCGAGGTTTTGCGCAACTGATCCGCAAGACCTTTAATAAATAGGCCCCTTTGTATTTTGCAATGCTACTGAAATACAATTATTGTCAACATAGCCATTTTTTTTATAAAATAGCATTAAAGAGACAGTCTAGTTTAAATTAAACTTTCATTATTCAGATAGGACTTGTAATTTTAATCAACTTTCCAATTTACTTTTATCATCAAATTAGCTTTTTTCTCTTGGTATTCTTAGTTTAAACTAAACATAGGTAGGCTCATATGCTTATTTCTAAGCCTTTAAGGGCTGCCTCTTATCACATGCTTTTTAAATCTCTTTTCAACAGAAAGAGACAAAGTACACATGGGCCATATAGATAACACTGTGTTCAAGCACAGGGGGTTATTTACGATTTAGCACAAAACAATGCTTAATTGTTTTAAGACAATAGATAATAAACAGTCAGTCATGTGATCAGGGGGCTGGAAGAAGGTTCCTAGATACAAGGTAATCACAGAGGTAAAAAGTACATTAATATAACAGTGTTGGTTATGCAAAACTGGGGAATGGGTAATAAAGGGATTATCTATCTTTTAAAACAATAACAATTCTATGGTAGACTGTCCTTTTAACTTATAATTGTGTTCTTCTTTTTTTTGATACAGAGAGATGCCTCGAAGACCATGAAATAGTAGCACAAGTTCAGTCAATGATGTCAAGCGAGAGCAAATTTCTGTTCAGAAAGAATTATGCAAAATATGAATTTTTCAAGAATCCTGTGGTATGTAAGATTATAAACACTAGTAAAGATCTGCTGCTTCTAGCATGTGAACATGTGTTGATCAATTGCTTGCATGGATCAGACTTGAAATAAAAAGCAACGTGAAAAAATTAAACTGCAATGCTTTTTAAAATACAGTATTTTTATTAGTCTACCTTAATTGTACAAATTGTTAAATGCTTTATTCTAAAAATGTACCATATAGTTCTTCTAGTTCTTCAAGCTAAAAGGTATCTCATGTTATGTGTAGCAGAGATGTAGCTCAACATTTTCTAAAAAAGAATCTTCTTAGCCACATTGTGTTTGTAAAATATTATTTAAAACCTTTCCCACGCTCTCATAATCTTGGTTATTAGCTGCTATGGGGATTATATATTAGTCTTTTACCTGGGAACTTATGCTATTGATCTTTCTAAATTCATTTCCATAAACCTATTAGGAACTTATTTTAGTTCCTACACTGATTGCCAATTGGATGGCTACAGTAAATGCTGGATACCTGCTGTGTGTGTAAAAATGTCTTTACTTATTAGTTCATGGCTTATAATATGTTTAATACGTAAACTATTAAGTTCAGTCCATATATCAGTTACATATTGAAATAGATTATGAGACATTAAACTAAAAATATTACGGCTAGATTTAGAGTTTTGTCGGTAAGGACCCGCGTAGCTAACGCCGGCTTTTTTCTGGCCGCACCATAAAAATAACTCTGGTATTGAGAGTCCATATAATGTCAGCGTTAGGCTCCAAAAAAGGAGCGTAGAGCATATTTAACGCAACTTCAACTCTCGATACCAGAGTTGCTTACGCAAGCGGCCAGCCTCAAAAACGTGCTCGTGCATGATTCCCCCATAGGAAACAATGGGGCTGTTTGAGCTGAAAAAAAACCTAACACCTGCAAAAAAGCCGCGTTCAGCTCCTAACGCAGCCCCATTGTTTGCTATGGGGAAACACTTCCTACGTCTGCACCTAACACCGTAACATGTACCCCGAGTCTAAACACCCCTAACCTTACACTTATTAACCCCTAATCTGCCGTCCCCGCTATCGCTGACCCCTGCATATTATTATTAACCCCTAATCTGCCGCTCCGTAAACCGCCGCTACTTACATTATCCCTATGTACCCCTGATCTGCTGCCCTAACATCGCCAACCCCCTATATTATATTTATTAACCCCTAATCTGCCCCCCACAACGTCGCCTCCACCTGCCTACACTTATTAGCCCCTAATCTGCCGACCGGACCGCACCGCTATTATTATAAAGTTATTAACCCCTAATCCGCCTCACTAACCCTATCATAAATAGTATTAACCCCTAATCTGCCCTCCCTAACATCGCCGACACCTAACTTCAATTATTAACCCCTAATCTGCCGACTGCAGCTCACCGCTATTCTAATAAATGTATTAACCCCTAAAGCTAAGTCTAACCATAACACTAACACCCCCCTAAATTAAATATAATTTTAATCTAACGAAATTAATTAACTCTTATTAAATAAATTATTCCTATTTAAAGCTAAATACTTACCTGTAAAATAAATCCTAATATAGCTACAATATAAATTATATTTATATTATAGCTATTTTAGGATTAATATTTATTTTACAGGTAACTTTGTATTTATTTTAACCAGGTACAATAGCTATTAAATAGTTAAGAACTATTTAATAGCTAAAATAGTTAAAATAATTACAAATTTACCTGTAAAATAAATCCTAACCTAAGTTACAATTAAACCTAACACTACACTATCAATAAATAAATTAAATACAATTCCTACAAATAAATACAATTAAATAAACTAAGTTACAAAAAATAAAAAAATATTTACAAACATTAGAAATATATTACAACAATTTTAAACTAATTACACCTACTCTAAGCCCCCTAATAAAATAACAAAGACCCCCAAAATAAAAAAATGCCCTACCCTATTCTAAATTACTAAAGTTCAGAGCTCTTTTACCTTACCAGCCCTGAACAGGGCCCTTTGCGGGCATGCCCCAAGAAGTTAAGCTCTTTTGCCTGTAAAAAAAAAACATACAATACCCCCCCCCCCAACATTACAACCCACCACCCGCATACCCCTAATCTAACCCAAACCCCCCTTAAATAAACCTAACACTAAGCCCCTGAAGATCTCCCTACCTTGAGTCGTCTTCACCCAGCCGAGCCAAATTCTTCATCCAAACGGAGCAAGAAGAGGTCCTCCATCCGGTAGAAGTCTTCATCCAAGCAGTGCAGAAGAGGTCTTCCATCCGATTGAAGTCTTCATCCAAGCGGGATCTTCTATAGTCATCCATCCGGAGCGGAGCGCAGCATCCTGAAGACCTCCGACGCGGAACATCCATCCTGGCCGACGACTGAACGACGAATGACGGTTCCTTTAAATGACGTCATCCAAGATGGCGTCCCTCGAATTCCGATTGGCTGATAGGATTCTATCAGCCAATCGGAATTAAGGTAGGAATATTCTGATTGGCTGATGGAATCAGCCAATCAGAATCAAGTTCAATCCGATTGGCTGATCCAATCAGCCAATCGGATTGAACTTGATTCTGATTGGCTGATTCCATCAGCCAATCAGAATATTCCTACCTTAATTCCGATTGGCTGATAGAATCCTATCAGCCAATCGGAATTCAAGGGACGCCATCTTGGATGACGTCATTTAAAGGAACCGTCATTCTTCAGTTGGACGTTGCCGGATGAAGATGGGTCCGCGGTGGAGGTCTTCAGGATGGAGCCGGTCCTCATCGGATGAAGATAGAAGATGCCGCTTGGAAGAAGATGGTTGCCGGTCCGGATCTACTCTTCCCGGATAGGATGAAGACTTTGGACCCTCTTCTGGACTTCTTCAGCCATCGGATGATGGATGTCTAGCCCCCTCTTGGGTTGGATGAAGATATCGGAGCCAGGACGGATCGGTGTGATACCCGGTGAGGTGAAGACAAGGTAGGAAGATCTTCAGGGGCTTAGTGTTAGGTTTATTTAAGGGGGGTTTGGGTTAGATTAGGGGTATGTGGGTGGTGGGTTGTAATGTTGGGGGGGTGGTATTGTATGTTTTTCTTTCATGTAATTAGCAAGAGTCCATGAGCTAGTGACGTATGGGATATACATTCCTACCAGGAGGGGCAAAGTTTCCCAAACCTCAAAATGCCTATAAATACACCCCTCACCACACCCACAAATCAGTTTATAAGTTTTAAACTTTGTTTGGGTGTGGATTATTTTCAGCGGAATTGGCTGTCTTTATTTTATCCCTCCCTCTCTAGTGACTCTTGCGTGGAAGATCCACATCTTGGGTAGTCATTATCCCATACGTCACTAGCTCATGGACTCTTGCTAATTACATGAAAGAAAACATAATTTATGTAAGAACTTACCTGATAAATTCATTTCTTTCATATTAGCAAGAGTCCATGAGGCCCACCCTTTTTTGTGGTGGTTATGATTTTTTTGTATAAAGCACAATTATTCCAATTCCTTATATTTATGCTTCGCACTTTTTTCTTATCACCCCACTTCTTGGCTATTTGTTAAACTGATTTGTGGGTGTGGTGAGGGGTGTATTTATAGGCATTTTGAGGTTTGGGAAACTTTGCCCCTTCTGGTAGGAATGTATATCCCATACGTCACTAGCTCATGGACTCTTGCTAATATGAAAGAAATTAATTTATCAGGTAAGTTCTTACATAAATTATGTTTTTTTTTTACAGGCAAAAGAGCTGAATTCTTTGGGGCATGCCCCGCAAAGGGCCCTGTTCAGGGCTGGTAAGGTAAAAGAGCTTTGAACTTTAGTAATTTAGAATAGGGTAGGGCATTTTTTATTTTGGGGGGCTTTGTTATTTTATTAGGGGGCTTAGAGTAGGTGTAATTAGTTTAAAATTGTTGTAAGATTTTTCTTATGTTTGTAAATATTTTTTTATTTTTTGTAACTTAGTTCTTTTTTATTTTTTGTACTTTAGTTAGTTTATTTCATTGTAGTTATTTTTAGGTATTGTATTTAATTAATGTATTGATAGTGTAGTGTTAGGTTTAATTGTAGGTAATTGTAGGTATTTTATTTAATTAATTTAATGATAGTATAGTGTTAGGTTTAATTGTAACTTAGGTTAGGATTTATTTTACAGGTAAGTATTTAGCTTTAAATAGGAATAATTTATTTAATAAGAGTTAATTTATTTCGTTAGATTTAAATTATATTTAAGTTAAGGGGGTGTTAGGGTTAGACTTAGCTTTAGGGGTTAATACATTTATTAGAATAGCGGTGAGCTCCAGTCGGCAGATTAGGGGTTAATGTTTGAAGTTAGGTGTCGGCGATGTTAGGGAGGGCAGATTAGGGGTTAATACTATTTATTATAGGGTTAGTGAGGCGGATTAGGGGTTAATAACTTTATTATGATAGCGGTGCGGTCCGCTCGGCAGATTAGGGGTTAATAAGTGTAGGCAGGTGGAGGCGACGTTGTGGGGGGCAGATTAGGGGTTAATAAATATAATATAGGGGTCGGCGGTGTTAGGGGCAGCAGATTAGGGGTACATAGCTATAATGTAGGTGACGGCTCTTTGCGGTCAGCAGATTAGGGGTTAATTATTGTAGGTAGCTGGCTGCGACGTTGTGGGGGGCAGGTTAGGGGTTAATAAATATAATATAGGGGTCGGCGGTGTTAGGGGCAGCAGATTAGGGGTACATAAGTATAACGTAGGTGGCGGTCGGCAGATTAGGGGTTAAAAAATGTAATCAAGTGGCGGCGATGTGGGGGGACCTCGGTTTAGGGGTACATAGGTAGTTTATGGGTGTTAGTGTACTTTAGAGTACAGTAGTTAAGAACTTTATGAACCGGCGTTAGCCCAGAAAGCTCTTAACTACTGACTTTTTTCTGCGGCTGGAGTTTTGTCGTTAGATTTCTAACGCTCACTTCAGCCACGACTCTAAATACCGGAGTTAGAAAAATCCCATTGAAAAGATAGGATACGCAATTGACGTAAGGGGATCTGTGGTATGGAAAAGTCGCAGCTGAAAAGTGAGCGTTAGACCCTTTTTTGAGTGACTCCAAATACCGGAGGTAGCCTAAAACCAGCGTTAGGAGCCTCTAACGCTGGTTTTCACGGCTACCGCCAAACTCCAAATCTAGGCCTTAGATTTTTTTTCTTTTCTTTAGAAACATCCATTATTGTAAATATATATATATGAATTTTTAAATGCATTGAGTACTATCTGACTTTAAGAATATATTTTTGAATGCATTTCTCTTTAACTAAAATGCTAAAAATATAATCATCTTTAATATTGTTACCATTAGCAATTAAAATGGTCTTTCTCTCAAAGCATGTCTTTTTTGTATATTTGTGGCCAGAGATTTAATCCATTGCATCTAGTTTTGAGTGTTCCTTTATTTATGTTTCAGAACTTCTTTCCAGAACAGATGGTGACTTGGTGTCAACAATCAAATGGCAGCATTCCTCAGTCCCAATTATTGCAGGTACTAGAACTTCTCTTTTAACTATCCATTATATCCTCTGACTAAATCAAATCGCATGTAGACTGCTGGCACCTCAGTATGAGAGGATCTTATTTATTTAACCCAATGATCAAGAAAAGCCCTAGCTATTTCCAGTGGATCTGCTTTTATATTTGCACCCAGTGCAAACGTTACCATCCAGGACACTGCTGAACATGTACTGTTGCTTACCAGCAGGACACTGCTGAACATGTACTGTTGCTTACCAGCAGGACACCGCTGAACATGTACTGTTGCTTACCAGCAGGACACTGCTGAACATGTACTGTTGCTTACCAGCAGGACACTGCTGAACATGTACTGTTGCTTACCAGCAGGACACTGCTGAACATGTACTGTTGCTTACCAGCAGGACACCGCTGAACGTGTACTGTTGCTTACCAGCAGGACACTGCTGAACATGTACTGTTGCTTACCAGCAGGACACTGCTGAACGTGTACTGTTGCTTACCAGCAGGACACTGCTGAACGTGTACTGTTGCTTACCAGCAGGACACTGCTGAACGTGTACTGTTGCTTACCAGCAGGACACTGCTGAACGTGTACTGTTGCTTACCAGCAGGACACTGCTGAACGTGTACTGTTGCTTACCAGCAGGACACTGCTGAACGTGTACTGTTGCTTGCCAGCAGGACACTGCTGAACGTGTACTGTTGCTTGCCAGCAGGACACTGCTGAACGTGTACTGTTGCTTGCCTGCAGGAAACTGCTGAACGTGTACTGTTGCTTACCAGCAGGACACTGCTGAACGTGTACTGTTGCTTACCAGCAGGACACTGCTGAACGTGTACTGTTGCTTACCAGCAGGACACTGCTGAACGTGTACTGTTGCTTACCAGCAGGACACTGCTGAACGTGTACTGTTGCTTACCAGCAGGACACTGCTGAACGTGTACTGTTGCTTACCAGCAGGACACTGCTGAACGTGTACTGTTGCTTACCAGCAGGACACTGCTGAACGTGTACTGTTGCTTGCCTGCAGGACACTGCTGAACGTGTACTGTTGCTTGCCTGCAGGACACTGCTGAACGTGTACTGTTGCTTACCAGCAGGAAACTGCTGAACGTGTACTGTTGCTTACCAGCAGGAAACTGCTGAACGTGTACTGTTGCTTACCAGCAGGAAACTGCTGAACGTGTACTGTTGCTTACCAGTAGGAAACTGCTGAACGTGTACTGTTGCTTACATTCTTGTGTGTTTTGTTTTCTTACATATGGGTACATTTTTTAATTTTTGTTTTATTATTTTTTTTAATCTAATTTTTATTGAAGTTCAGTGTAAGGCATACAAATACATATCACTATAAAAATACAAAAAAGATAATGTGTTGCAAAATCTACAGCCAATATTAATTGTAAACAGATTATAGAAATCTATACCTGTCACTTGCCCATATAACTGCATACCTTCTAACTAGTATATGAGGCCACTTATGGACCTCCTAGTGCTATGGAAGATGTTAATTTACAGAAGGTAGTCTCTAGTAAGAGAAGACCAGTCTTGGGTTTCAGATGGTGTACCTCTTTTTATTCTTCTTTAGTAAGTAAATGCTTAAGCCTCCTTTAAAGTGACAGTCTACACCAGAATGTTTATTGTTTTAAAAGATAGATAATCCCTTTATTACCCATTCCCTAGTTTGGCATAACCAACACAGTTATAGTAATATATGTTTTATCTCTGTGATTACCTTGTATCTAAGCATCTGCAAACTGCCCCCTTATTTCAGTTCTTCTGACACTTGCATTTTAGCCAATCAGTGCTGACTCCTAGGTATACTATAATAAGACTTCTGTTTCATTATAATTCTGTCTCCCCCGTTTTGTATTATCTAAAACTGACTCCTAGGTAACTCCACGTGCAAGAGCACAATGTGATGTATATGACATACATGAACTAACGTCCTATAGTGTCGAAAAACTGTCAAAATGCATTCATATAAGAGGCGGCCTTCAAGGTCTAAGAAATTAGCATATGAGCCTATGTAGGTTTAGCTTTCAACAAAGAATTAGCAAGAAAACAAAGCAAAATTGGTGATAAAAGTAAATTGGAAAGTTGTTTAAAATGACATGCCCTATCTGAATCATGAAAGTTTATTTTGGACTAGACTGTCCCTTTATTACAAGAAGCCAATTTTGGGCTCCAAAGTGCTATAGCATAGCTGGTAGCAGGAATGAAACTGTAATATAGAGCCACTTTTTAAACCTCCAAGAAAAAACATGGCCAATTTTGGACCACTTGAACAAAGAGTAATGGATAATAGGAGGAATGTATTCATGAACAAGTAAGCTATATAATTACCAATATTGGAGTTACAAAATGGTACATAGTTAAGACTAAAAGCAACAATGAAATAGACCCTCCCTTGTCAAACTAGTAAACACGCTAGGGCGAGTTAAAATAACTATATGAGCAGCATTATACACTGTGTGCAGAATTATTAGGCAAATTAGTATTTTGACCACATCATCCTCTTTATGCATGTTGTCTTACTCCAAGCTGTATAGGCTCGAAAGCCTACTACCAATTAAGCATATTAGGTGATGGTCTAATGACATCAACACCCTATATCAGGTGTGCATAATTATTAGGCAACTTCCTTTCCTTTGGCAAAATGGGTCAAAAGAAGGACTTGACAGGCTCAGAAAAGTCAAAAATAGTGAGAGATCTTGCAGAGGGATGCAGCACTCTTAAAATTGCAAAGCTTCTGAAGCGTGATCATCGAACAATCAAGCGTTTCATTCAAAATAGTCAACAGGGTCGCAAAAAGCGTGTGGAAAAACCAAGGCGCAAAATAACTGCCCATGAACTGAGAAAAGTCAAGCGTGCAGCTGCCAAGATGCCACTTGCCACCAGTTTGGCCATATTTCAGAGCTGCAACATCACTGGAGTGCCCAAAAGCACAAGGTGTGCAATACTCAGAGACATGGCCAAGGTAAGAAAGGCTGAAAGACGACCACCACTGAACAAGACACACAAGCTGAAACGTCAAGACTGATTTTTCTAAGGTTTTATGGACTGATGAAATGAGAGTGAGTCTTGATGGGCCAGGTGGATGGGCCCGTGGCTGGATTGGTAAAGGGCAGAGAGCTCTAGTCCAACTCAGACGCCAGCAAGGTGGAGGTGGAGTACTGGTTTGGGCTGGTATCATCAAAGATGAGCTTGTGGGGCCTTTTCAGGTTGAGGATGGAGTCAAGCTCAACTCCCAGTCCTATTGCCAGTTTCTGGAAGACACCTTCTTCAAGCAGTGGTACAGGAAGAAGTCTGCATCCTTCAAGAAAAACATGATTTTCATACAGGACAATGCTCCATCACATCCAAGTACTCCACAGCATGGCTGGCAAGAAAGGGTATAAAAGAAGAAAATCTAATGACATGGCCTCCTTGTTCACCTGATCTGAACCCCATTGAGAACTTGTGGTCCATCATCAAATGTGAGAATTACAAGGAGGGAAAACAGTACACCTCTCTGAACAGTGTCTGGGAGGCTGTGGTTGCTGCTGTACGCAATGTTGATGGTGAACAGATCAAAACACTGACAGAATCCATGGATGGCAGGCTTTTGAGTGTCCTTGCAAAGAAAGGTGGCTATATTGGTCACTGATTTGTTTTTGTTTTGTTTTTGAATGTCAGAAATGTATATTTGTGAATGTTGAGATGTTATATTGGTTTCACTGGTAAAAATAAATAATTGAAATGAGTATATATTTGTTTTTTGTTAAGTTGCCTAATAATTATGCACAGTAATAGTCACCTGCACACACAGATATCCCCCTAAAATAGCTATTACTAAAAACAAACTAAAAACTACTTCCAAAACTATTCAGCTTTGATATTAATGAGTTTTTTGGGTTCATTGAGAACATGGTTGTTGTTCAATAATAAAATTAATCCTCAAAAATACAACTTGCCTAATAATTCTGCACTCCCTGTATAGTGAAATCGAACACTGATACCCGCTTTTTGGTTATAAAGTATTATGGTGTTAGGACAAAGGGTATTCTGGAGTTAAGATATATGGAGAGTTGGGGCTGCTAGGAATCTTCCAAAGAAGGTAAAGTGCTGGTCATCATAGCCTTAGATGTAAATTAAAGTAGCTGCTCTGTCATATTAGTTATGCTTTACAAGTGTGGTACCAAGCTAAGATTAAGTGCAGTTGTAAATAGGAATATTTATTTAAGAATAAACTAAGTCATAAACATTATCTTATAGCATAAAACTGAGGCTAACCATTGGATTCTGTATGGCAACCTGTGGGAAAGGAATGATAAGAATACCAGGCATACAACTTATAACATTAACAAAGGAAACCTATTTAACTTAGAATGCTTAAAGGGACACTGAACCCAATTTTTTTCTTTTGTGATTCAGATAGGGCAGCAATTTTAAGCAACTTTCTAATTTTACTCCTATTATCAATTTTTCTTTGTTCTCTTGCATTCTTTATTTGAAAAAGAAGGCATCTAAGCTATTTTTTTGGTTTAGCACCATGGAAAGCACTTTTTTATTGGTGGATGAATGTATCCACCAATCAGCAAGAACAACTTAGTGTGTTCACCAAAAATGGGCCGGCATCTAAACTTACATTCTTGCTTTTCAAATAAAGATACCAAGAGAATGAAGAACATTTGATAATAAGAGTAAATTAGAGCATGCAATTTTAAGCATCTTTCTATCTGAATCAAGAAAGAAGAATTTTGGGTTCAGTGTCCCTTTTTAAAGTAAGCACTGAAGAAGAAAAAATGAATATCATGTCATGGGTCACTTCTCTAGGTATTCAGGGCTACGCTAACAGAATTAAATGCTAAGCTTAGAAAGGGCTATTGAATAGATAAAAAAAACTTACTACTGTAAAACAGTGTTTTAGAGGTAACAATTGTAAGTAATAGTCTAAACATGTTGCGTAAATTACTAGGCTGTAAATAAGAAAGCTTAGTTCAATACTATTTAAAATAGCTTATGTATTATTTTAAAGTCCAAAGACTTAAAGGGACAGTAAACACCAGAATTTTTGTTGTTTAAAACGGTAGATAATCCCTTTATTACCCATTCCCCAATTTTGCATAACCAACACAGTTATAATAATATTCTTTTTACCTCTGTGATTACCTTGTATGTATGCCTCTGCAAACTGCCCCTTTATATCAGTTTTCTTTCATGTAATTAGCAAGAGTCCATGAGCTAGTGACGTATGGGATATACATTCCTACCAGGAGGGGCAAAGTTTCCCAAACCTCAAAATGCCTATAAATACACCACTCACCACACCCACAAATCAGTTTTTACAAACTTTGCCTCCCATGGAGGTGGTGAAGTAAGTTTGTGCTAGATTCTTCGTTGATATGCGCTTCGCAGCAGGCTGGAGCCCGGTTTTCCTCTGTGTGCAGTGAATGTCAGAGGGATGTGAAGAGTATTGCCTATTTGAATTCAATGATCTCCTTCTACGGGGTCTATTTCATAGGTTCTCGGTTATCGGTCGTAGAGATTCATCTCTTACCTCCCTTTTCAGATCGACAATATACTCTTATATATACCATTACCTCTACTGATTCTCGTTTCAGTACTGGTTTGGCTTTCTACTACATGTAGATGAGTCTCCTGGGGTAAGTAAGTCTTATTTTTGTGACACTCTAAGCTATGGTTGGGCACTTTTATATAAAGTTCTAAATATATGTGTTTAAACATTTATTTGCCTTGATTCAGGATGTTCAACATTCCTTATTTCAGACAGTCAGTTTCATTATTTGGGATAATGCATTTGAATAATCAATTTTTCTTACCTTAAAATTTGACTTTTTTTTTCCTGTGGGCTGTTAGGCTCGCGGGGGCTGAAAATGCTTCATTTTATTGCGTCATTCTTGGCGCAGACTTTTTTGGCGCAAAAAAAATTTCTTTGTCATTTCCGGCGTCATACCTGTCGCCGGAAGTTGCGTCATTTTATTGACGTTTTTGCGCCAAAAATGTCGGCGTCACCGGATGTGGCGTCATTTTTGGCGCTTAAAGCATTTAGGCGCCAAATAATGTGGGCGTCTTTTTTGGCGCTAAAAAATCTGGGCGTCATTATTGTCGGCACATTATTTAAGTCTCATTGTTTATTTGCTTCTGCTTGCTAGAAGCTTGTTCATTGGCATTTTTTCCCATTCCTGAAACTGTCATTTAAGGAATTTGATCAATTTTGCTTTATATGTTGTTTTCTCCAACATAGGTGTGTCCGGTCCACGGCGTCATCCTTACTTGTGGGATATTCTCTTCCCCAACAGGAAATGGCAAAGAGCCCAGCAAAGCTGGTCACATGATCCCTCCTAGGCTCCGCCTACCCCAGTCATTCTCTTTGCCGTTGTACAGGCAACATCTCCACGGAGATGGCTTAGAGTTTTTTAGTGTTTAACTGTAGTTTTTCATTATTCAATCAAGAGTTTGTTATTTTCAAATAGTGCTGGTACGTACTATTTACTCAGAAACAGAAAAGAGATGAAGAATTCTGTTTGTATGAGGAAAATGATTTTAGCAACCGTAACTAAAATCCATGGCTGTTCCACACAGGACTGTTGAGAGCAATTAACTTCAGTTGGGGGAACAGTTTGCAGTCCCTTGCTGCTTGAGGTATGACACATTCTAACAAGACGATGTAATGCTGGAAGCTGTCATTTTCCCTATGGGATCCGGTAAGCCATGTTTATTACGATTGTAAATAAGGGCTTCACAAGGGCTTATTTAAACTGTAGACTTTTTCTGGGCTAAATCGATTGATTATTAACACATATTTAGCCTTGAGGAATCATTTTATCTGGGTATTTTGATATAATAATATCGGCAGGCACTGTTTTAGACACCTTATTCTTTAGGGGCTTTCCCAAAGCATAGGCAGAGTCTCATTTTCGCGCCGGTGTTGCGCACTTGTTTTTGAGAGGCATGGCATGCAGTCGCATGTGAGAGGAGCTCTGATACTTATAAAAGACTTCTGAAGGCGTCATTTGGTATCGTATTCCCCTTTGGGTTTGGTTGGGTCTCAGCAAAGCAGATACCAGGGACTGTAAAGGGGTTTAAAGCTTAAAACGGCTCCGGTTCCGTTATTTTAAGGGTTAAAGCTTCCAAAATTGGTGTGCAATATTTTCAAGGCTTTAAGACGCTGTGGTGAAAATTTGGTGAATTTTGAACAATTCCTTCATGTTTTTTCGCAATTGCAGTAATAAAGTGTGTTCAGTTTAAAATTTAAAGTGACAGTAACGGTTTTATTTTAAAACGTTTTTTGTACTTTCTGATCAAGTTTATGCCTGTTTAACATGTCTGAACTACCAGATAGACTGTGTTCTGAATGTGGGGAAGCCAGAATTCCTATTCATTTAAATAAATGTGATTTATGTGATAATGACAATGATGCCCAAGATGATTCCTCAAGTGAGGGGAGTAAGCATGGTACTGCATCATTCCCTCCTTCGTCTACACGAGTCTTGCCCACTCAGGAGGCCCCTAGTACATCTAGCGCGCCAATACTCCTTACTATGCAACAATTAACGGCTGTAATGGATAATTCTGTCAAAAACATTTTAGCCAAAATGAACCCTTGTCAGCGTAAGCGTGGCTGCTCTGTTTTAGTTACTGAAGAGCATGACGACGCTGATATTAATATCTCTGAAGGGCCCCTAACCCAATCTGAGGGGGCCAGGGAGGTTTTGTCTGAGGGAGAAATTACTGATTTAGGGAACATTTCTCAGCAGGCTGAATCTGATGTGATTACATTTAAATTTAAATTGGAACATCTCCGCATTTTGCTTAAGGAGGTATTATCCACTCTGGATGATTGTGAAAATTTAGTCATCCCAGAGAAACTATGTAAAATGGACAAGTTCCTAGAGGTGCCGGGGCTCCCAGAAGCTTTTCCTATACCCAAGCGGGTGGCGGACATTGTTAATAAAGAATGGGAAAGGCCCGGTATTCCTTTCGTCCCTCCCCCCATATTTAAAAAATTGTTTCCTATGGTCGACCCCAGAAAGGACTTATGGCAGTCAGTCCCCAAGGTCGAGGGAGCGGTTTCTACTTTAAACAAACGCACCACTATTCCCATAGAGGATAGTTGTGCTTTCAAAGATCCTATGGATAAAAAATTAGAAGGTTTGCTTAAAAAGATGTTTGTTCAGCAGGGTTACCTTCTACAACCCATTTCATGCATTGTCCCTGTCACTACTGCCGCATATTTCTGGTTTGATGAACTGCTTAAGGTGCTCGATAGTGACTCTCCTCCTTATGAGGAGATTATGGACAGAATCAATGCTCTCAAATTGGCTAATTCTTTCACTCTAGACGCCTCTTTGCAATTGGCTAAGTTAGCGGCTAAGAACTCTGGGTTTGCTATTGTGGCGCGCAGAGCGCTTTGGTTGAAATCTTGGTCGGCTGATGCGTCTTCCAAGAACAAGCTACTAAACATTCCTTTCAAGGGGAAAACGTTGTTTGGTCCTGACTTGAAGGAGATTATCTCTGATATCACTGGGGGTAAGGGCCACGCCCTTCCTCAGGATCGGCCTTTCAAGGCAAAAAATAGACCTAATTTTCGTCCCTTTCGTAAAAACGGACCAGCCCAAGGTGCTACGTCCTCTAAGCAAGAGGGTAATTCTTCTCAGGCCAAGCCAGCTTGGAGACCAATGCAAGGCTGGAACAAGGGAAAGCAGGCCAAAAAACCTGCCACTGCTACCAAGACTGCATGAAATATTGGCCCCCGATCCGGGACCGGATCTGGTGGGGGGCAGACTCTCTCTCTTCGCTCAGGCTTGGGCAAGAGATGTTCTGGATCCTTGGGCGCTAGAAATAGTCTCCCAGGGTTATCTTCTGGAATTCAAGGGACTTCCCCCAAGGGGGAGGTTCCACAGGTCGCAGTTGTCTTCAGACCACATAAAAAGACAGGCGTTCTTACATTGTGTAGAAGACCTGTTAAAAATGGGAGTGATTCATCCTGTTCCTTTAAGAGAACAAGGGATGGGGTTCTACTCCAATCTGTTCATAGTTCCCAAAAAAGAGGGAACGTTCAGACCAATCCTAGATCTCAAGATCTTAAACAAATTTCTCAAGGTCCCATCGTTCAAGATGGAAACCATTCGAACTATCCTCCCTTCCATCCAGGAAGGTCAATTCATGACCACGGTGGATTTAAAGGATGCGTATCTACATATTCCTATCCACAAGGAACATCATCGGTTCCTAAGGTTTGCATTCCTGGACAAACATTACCAGTTCGTGGCGCTTCCTTTCGGATTAGCCACTGCTCCAAGGATTTTCACAAAGGTACTAGGGTCCCTTCTAGCGGTGCTAAGACCAAGGGGCATTGCAGTAGTACCTTACCTGGACGACATTCTGATTCAAGCGTCGTCCCTTCCTCAAGCAAAGGCTCACACGGACATTGTCCTGGCCTTTCTCAGATCTCACGGCTGGAAAGTGAACGTGGAAAAGAGTTCTCTATCCCCGTCAACAAGGGTTCCCTTCTTGGGAACAATTATAGACTCCTTAGAAATGAGGATCTTTCTAACAGAGGCCAGAAAAACAAAGCTTCTGGACTCTTGTCGGATACTTCATTCCGTTCCTCTTCCTTCCATAGCTCAGTGCATGGAAGTGATCGGGTTGATGGTGGCGGCGATGGACATAGTTCCTTTTGCGCGCATTCATCTAAGACCATTACAACTGTGCATGCTCAGTCAGTGGAATGGGGACTATACAGACTTGTCTCCGAAGATACAAGTAAATCAGAGAACCAGAGACTCACTCCGTTGGTGGCTGTCCCTGGACAATCTGTCTCAAGGGATGATGTTCCACAGACCAGAGTGGGTCATTGTCACGACCGACGCCAGTCTGATAGGCTGGGGCGCGGTCTGGGGATCCCTGAAAGCTCAGGGTCTTTGGTCTCGGGAAGAATCTCTTCTACCGATAAATATTCTGGAACTGAGAGCGATATTCAATGCTCTCCAGGCCTGGCCCCAGCTTGCGAGGACCAGGTTCATACGGTTTCAATCAGACAACATGACGACTGTTGCGTACATCAACCATCAGGGGGGAACAAGGAGTTCCCTAGCGATGGAAGAAGTAACCAAAATTATTCTTTGGGCGGAGTCTCACTCCTGCCACCTGTCTGCTATCCACATCCCAGGAGTGGAAAATTGGGAAGCGGATTTTCTGAGTCGGCAGACATTGCATCCGGGGGAGTGGGAACTCCATCCGGAAATCTTTACCCAAGTCACTCACCTGTGGGGCATTCCAGACATGGATCTGATGGCCTCTCGTCAGAACTTCAAAGTTCCTTGCTACGGGGCCAGATCCAGGGATCCCAAGGCGGCTCTAGTGGATGCACTAGTAGCACCTTGGACCTTCAAACTAGCTTATGTGTTCCCGCCATTTCCTCTCATCCCCAGGCTGATAGCCAGGATCAAGCAGGAGAGGGCGTCGGTGATCTTGATAGCTCCTGCGTGGCCACGCAGGACTTGGTATGCAGATCTGGTGAATATGTCATCGGCTCCACCTTGGAAGCTACCTTTGAGACGAGACCTTCTTGTTCAGGGTCCGTTCGAACATCCGAATCTGGTTTCACTCCAGCTGACTGCTTGGAGATTGAACGCTTGATTTTATCGAAGCGAGGATTCTCAGATTCTGTTATCGATACTCTTGTTCAGGCCAGAAAGCCTGTGACTAGAAAGATTTACCACAAAATTTGGAAAAAATATATCTGTTGGTGTGAATCTAAAGGATTCCCTTGGGACAAGGTTAAGATTCCTAGGATTCTATCCTTCCTTCAAGAAGGATTGGAAAAAGGATTATCTGCAAGTTCCCTGAAGGGACAGATTTCTGCCTTGTAGGTATTACTTCACAAAAAGCTGGCAGCTGTGCCAGATGTTCAAGCCTTTGTTCAGGCTCTGGTTAGAATCAAGCCTGTTTACAAACCTTTGACTCCTCCTTGGAGTCTCAATTTAGTTCTTTCAGTTCTTCAGGGGGTTCTGTTTGAACCCTTACATTCCGTTGATATTAAGTTATTATCTTGGAAAGTTTTGTTTTTAGTTGCGATTTCTTCTGCTAGAAGAGTCTCAGAATTATCTGCTCTGCAGTGTTCTCCTCCTTATCTGGTGTTCCATGCAGATAAGGTGGTTTTACGTACTAAACCTGGTTTTCTTCCAAAAGTTGTTTCTAACAAAAACATTAACCAGGAGATTATCGTACCTTCTCTGTGTCCAAAACCAGTTTCAAAGAAGGAACGTTTGTTGCACAATTTGGATGTTGTTCGCGCTCTAAAATTCTATTTAGATGCTACAAAGGATTTTAGACAAACATCTTCCTTGTTTGTTGTTTATTCAGGTAAAAGGAGAGGTCAAAAAGCAACTTCTACCTCTCTCTCTTTTTGGATTAAAAGCATCATCAGATTGGCTTACGAGACTGCCGGACGGCAGCCTCCCGAAAGAATCACAGCTCATTCCACTAGGGCTGTGGCTTCCACATGGGCCTTCAAGAACGAGGCTTCTGTTGATCAGATATGTAGGGCAGCGACTTGGTCTTCACTGCACACTTTTACCAAATTTTACAAGTTTGATACTTTTGCTTCTTCTGAGGCTATTTTTGGGAGAAAGGTTTTGCAAGCCGTGGTGCCTTCCATTTAGGTGACCTGATTTGCTCCCTCCCTTCATCCGTGTCCTAAAGCTTTGGTATTGGTTCCCACAAGTAAGGATGACGCCGTGGACCGGACACACCTATGTTGGAGAAAACAGAATTTATGTTTACCTGATAAATTTCTTTCTCCAACGGTGTGTCCGGTCCACGGCCCGCCCTGGTTTTTTTAATCAGGTCTGATATTTTATTTTCTTTAACTACAGTCACCACGGTACCATATGGTTTCTCCTATGCAAATATTCCTCCTTAACGTCGGTCGAATGACTGGGGTAGGCGGAGCCTAGGAGGGATCATGTGACCAGCTTTGCTGGGCTCTTTGCCATTTCCTGTTGGGGAAGAGAATATCCCACAAGTAAGGATGACGCCGTGGACCGGACACACCGTTGGAGAAAGAAATTTATCAGGTAAACATAAATTCTGTTTTTTCTATTACATATTGCAAGATGTCTCAGATTGACCCTGAATCAGAAGATACTTCTGGAAAATTGCTGCCTGATGCTGGATCTACCAAAGATAAGTGTATTTGTTGTAAACTTATGGTAACTGTTCCTCCGGCTGTTGTTTGTAATGAATGTCATGACAAACTTGTTAATGCAGATAAGATTTCCTTTAGTAATGTTCCATTACCTGTTGCATCGACATCTAATATTCAGGGTGTTCCTGTTAACATAAGAGATTTTGTTTCTAAATCTATTAAGAAGGCTATGTCTGTTATTCCTCCTTCTAGTAAACGTAAAAAGTTTTTTAAAACTTCTCATTTTTCAGATGAATTTTTAAATGAACATCATCATTCTGATTCTGATAATGATTTTTCTGGTTCAGAGGATTCTGTTTCAGAGGTTGATACTGATAAATCTTCATATTTATTTAAAATGGAATTTATTCGTTCTTTGCTTAAAGAAGTCTTAATTGCTTTAGAAATAGAGGAATTTGGTTTTTAAACCTCCTGTAGTTATTCCAGAGGTTTTTCCCGTCCCTGATGCTATTTCTGAAGTTATTTCTAGGGAATGGAATAATTTGGGTAATTCATTTACTCCTTCTAAACTGTTTAAGCAATTATATCCTGTGCCATCTGACAGATTAGAGTTTTGGGACAAAATCCCTAAGGTTGATGGGGCTATCTCCACTCTTGCTAAACGTACTACTATTCCTACGGTAGATAGTACTTCCTTTAAAGGATTACTTTCTGTTATAATTTTTAAGCTAAACAACTAACATATTAAAGTTAATAAACATTAATTAAAACCTACTGACCTATATTTTCTCCAAAAAGAAGTTTCATAACGTTCTAAAAGTTATATCTTTTATTCGCCGATGATGTCACGTTATCCTGCCCACTATTTTCAGCACTGCTTGTTCAAAATACTTAAAGCAATAACTTTGTGTTTAAAGCGCCATTTTGAAACCTAGGTATTGTAAGCGGATTGGTACAGAGCAAAGGATACCCATGGAGTGGGTTTGGAAAACAATTAAATTTGCAGACAAGATTTCTGATATACGGTAGAGATATGTTAATGAAATGCTATTGATAAAAAGCGTATTTGGGGTAGTTAGTTAGTAACAGGCATAGAAAATATTTACTTACAGTGTCCCTTTAAGGATCCTTTAGATAGGAAAATTGAATCCTTTCTAAGAAAAGCTTACTTATGTTCAGGTAATCTTCTTAGACCTGCTATATCTTTGGCGGATGTTGCTGCAGCTTCAACTTTCTGGTTGGAAGCTTTAGCACAACAAGTAACAGATCATAATACTCATAGCATTATTAATCTTCTTCAACATGCTAATAACTTTATTTGTGATGCCATCTTTGATATCATTAGGGTTGATGTCAGGTATATGTCTTTAGCTATTTTAGCTAGAAGAGCTTTATGGCTTAAAACTTGGAATGCTGATATGTCTTCTAAGTCAACTTTGCTTTCCCTTTCTTTCCAAGGTAATAAATTGTTTGGTTCACAGTTGGATTCTATTATTTCAACTGTTACTGGGGGGAAAGGAACTTTTTTACCACAGGATAAAAAATCTAAAGGTAAATTTAGGTCTGCTAATCGTTTTTGTTCCTTTCGTCACAATAAGGAACAAAAACCTGATCCTTCCCCTACAGGAGCAGTATCAGTTTGGAAACCATCTCCAGTCTGGAATAAATCCAAGCCTTTTAGGAAGCCAAAGCCAGCTCCCAAGTCCACATGAAGGTGCGGCCCTCATTCCAGCCCAGCTGGTAGGGGGCAGATTACGTTTTTTCAAAGAAATTTGGATCAATTCGATTCACAATCTTTGGATTCAGAATATTGTTTCACAAGGGTACAGAATAGGCTTCAAGATAAGGCCTCCTGCAAGAAGATTTTTTCTTTCCTGTGTCCCAATAAATCCAGTGAAGGCTCAAGCATTTCTGAAATGTGTTTCAGATCTAGAGTTGGCTGGAGTAATTGTGCCAGTTCCAGTTTTGTAACAGGGGCTGGGGTTTTACTCAAATCTCTTCATTGTACCAAAGAAGGAGAATTCCTTCAGACCAGTTCTGGATTTAAAAATATTGAATCGTTATGTAAGGATACCAACATTCAAAATGGTAACTATATGGACTATTCTGCCTTTTGTTCAGCAAGGGCATTATATGTCCACAATAGATTTACAAGATGCATATCTGCATATTCCGATTCATCCAGATCACTATCAGTTTCTGAGATTCTCTTTTCTAGACAAGCATTACCAGTTTGTGGCTCTGCCGTTTGGCCTAGCAACAGCTCCAAGGATTTTTACAAAGGTTCTCGGTGCCCTTCTATCTGTAATCAGAGAACAGGGTATTGTGGTATTTCCTTATTTGGACGATATCTTGGTACTTGCTCAGTCTTCACATTTAGCAGAATCTCATACGAATCGACTTGTATCGTTTCTTCGAGAACATGGTTGGAGGATCAATTTACCAAAGAGTTCGTTGATACCTCAGACAAGGGTAACCTTTTTAGGTTTCCAGATAGATTCAGTGTCCATGACTCTGTCACTAATGGACAAGAGACGTCTAAAATTGGTTTCAGCTCGTCGAAACCTTCAGTCTCAATCATTCCCTTCGGTAGCCTTATGCATGGAAATTCTAGGTCTTATGACTGCTGCATCGGACGCGATCCCCTTTGCTCGTTTTCACATGCGACCTCTTCAGCTCTGTATGCTGAACCAGTGGTGCAGGGATTATACAAAGATATCACAATTCATATCTTTAAAACCGATTGTACGACACTCTCTAACGTGGTGGACCGACCATCATCGTTTAGTTCAGGGGGCTTCTTTTGTTCTAACGACCTGGACTGTGATCTCAACAGATGCAAGTCTGACAGGTTGGGGAGCTGTATGGGGGTCTCTGACAGCACAAGGGGTTTGGGAATCTCAGGAGGCGAGATTACCAATCAACATTTTGGAACTCCGTGCAATTTTCAGAGCTCTTCAGTCATGGCCTCTTCTAAAGAGAGAGTCGTTCATTTGTTTTCAGACGGACAATGTCACAACCGTGGCATATGTCAATCATCAAGGAGGGACTCACAGTCCTCTGGCTATGAAAGAAGTATCTTGAATACTGGTATGGGCGGAATCCAGCTCCTGTCTAATTGCTGTGGTTCATATCCCAGGTATAGACAATTGGGAAGCGGATTATCTCAGTCGCCAAACCTTACATCCGGGCGAATGGTCTCTTCACCCAAAGGTATTTCTTCAGATTGTTCAAATATGGGGACTTCCAGAAATAGATCTGATGGCTTCTCATCTAAACAAGAAGCTTCCCAGGTATCTGTCCAGATCCAGGGATCCTCAGGCGGAAGCAGTGGATGCATTGTCACTTCCTTGGAAGTATCATCCTGCCTATATCTTTCCGCCTCTAGTTCTTCTTCCAAGAGTGATTTCCAAGATTCTAAAGGAGCGTTTATTTGTTCTGCTGGTGGCTCCAGCATGGCCTCACAGGTTTTGGTATGCGGATCTTGTTCGGATGGCTACTTGCCAACCGTGGACTCTTCCGTTAAGACCAGACCTTCTATCGCAAGGTCCTTTTTTCCATCAGGATCTCAAATCCTTAAATTTGAAGGTATGGAGATTGAACGCTTGATTCTCAGTCATAGAGGTTTCTCTGACTCCGTCATTAATACTATGTTACAGGCTCGTAAATCTGTGTCTAGGAAGATATATTATCGAGTATGGAAGACTTACATTTCTTGGTGTTCTTCTCATCATTTTTCTTGGCATTCTTTTAGAATTCCTAGAATTTTACAGTTTCTTCAGGATGGTTTGGATAAAGGTTTGTCTGCAAGTTCCTTGAAAGGACAAATCTCTGCTCTTTCTGTTCTTTTTCACAGAAAGATTGCTAATCTTCCTGATATTCATTGTTTTGTACAGGCTTTGGTTCGTATAAAACCTGTCATTAAGTCAATTTCTCCTCCTTGGAGTTTGAATTTGGTTCTGGGGGCTCTTCAAGCTCCTCCGTTTGAACCTATGCATTCGCTGGATGTTAAATTACTTTCTTGGAAAGTTTTGTTTCTTTTGGCCATCTCTTCTGCTAGAAGAGTTTCTGAATTATCTGCTCTTTCTTGTGAGTCTCCTTTTCTGATTTTTCATCAGGATAAGGCGGTTTTGCGAACTTCATTTAAATTTTTACCTAAGGTTGTGAATTCTAACAACATTAGTAGAGAAATTGTGGTTCCTTCGTTGTGTCCTAATCCTAAGAACTCTAAGGAAAGATCGTTGCATTCTTTGGATGTAGTTAGAGCTTTGAAATATTATGTTGAAGCTACTAAAGATTTCCGAAAGACTTCTAGTCTATTTGTTATCTTTTCTGGTTCTAGGAAAGGTCAAAAGGCTTCTGCCATTTCTTTGGCATCTTGGTTAAAATCCTTGATTCATCATGCTTATGTCGAGTCGGGTAGAACTCCGCCTCAAAGGATTACAGCTAATTCGACTAGGTCAGTCTCTACTTCCTGGGCATTTAGGAATGAAGCTTCGGTTGATCAGATTTGCAAAGCAGCAACTTGGTCTTCTTTGCATACTTTTACTAAATTCTACCATTTTGATGTGTTTTCTTCTTCTGAAGCAGTTTTTGGTAGAAAAGTACTTCAGGCAGCTGTTTCAGTTTGATTCTTCTGCTTATAATTTCAGTTTTTTTCATAATAAGATTTAAACTTTATTTTGGGGTGTGGATTATTTTTCAGCGTAATTGGCTGTCTTTATTTTATCCCTCCCTCTCTAGTGACTCTTGCGTGGAAGATCCACATCTTGGGTATTCATTATCCCATATGTCACTAGCTCATGGACTCTTGCTAATTACATGAAAGAAAACATAATTTATGTAAGAACTTACCTGATAAATTCATTTCTTTCATATTAGCAAGAGTCCATGAGGCCCACCCTTTTTTTGAGGTGGTTATGATTTTTTTGTATAAAGCACAATTTTTCCAATTCCTTATTTTATATGCTTTCGCACTTTTTTCTTATCACCCCACTTCTTGGCTATTTGTTAAACTGATTTGTGGGTGTGGTGAGGTGTGTATTTATAGGCATTTTGAGGTTTGGGAAACTTTGCCCCTCCTGGTAGGAATGTATATCCCATATGTCACTAGCTCATGTACTCTTGCTAATATGAAAGAAATGAATTTATCAGGTAAGTTCTTACATAAATTGTTTTTTTAAGACTTGCATTTTTAGCCAATCAGTGCTGACTCCTAGGAGCTTCACATGCCTGAGCTCAATGTTATCTATATGAAACACATGAACTAACGCCCTCTAGTGGTGAAAAACTGTCAAAATGCTTTCAGATTAGAGGCAGTCTTCAAGGTCTAAGAAATTAGCACATGAACCTCCTAGATTTAGCTTTCAACTAAGAATACTAAGAAAACAAAGCAAAATTGGTAATAAAAGTAAATTGGAAAGTTGTTTAAAATTACATGCCCTATTTAAATCATGAAAGATTTTTTTTTACTTTACTGTCCCTTTAATAACTTACAGGTAAGTGTTAGCATTGTAAGTGGGCAATCCATTAGGAAAAGGTTGAACAGCGATTCAAAACAGAAGAGGTAACTGATTTACCCACATTTGAGGCTAACATATACTGCGCTGTAACACAAAACGGGTTTAATAACTTAAATTAAGCAAGTACGCCGTTAAGCAGTAGCATGTTCTTCCAAACACGATTGGAAACTGTAGAAAGTTAAGCTTGACAGTTTTCTAGTGAGAGAACGGGGAGCGTAAGTGTACCCCTCCACAGTGAAACAGCATGACTCTCCTCACTCTCTGATCTCTCAGCCACAACTTTGTTATCCTGTCCTACAGGTTCCATAGGAGCAAGCTTGGAATTCATCAACAAACTGCTAAGGGTAGGTGGTGAGCGCTGGGGCCCCAACGCTCCACCTCTCCCACATTCTGCTGGGATAGGTTAAAGTTGGATAGGCTGCGGAGTGGAGTGGGCAGAGTTTCCTCGAGAGCAGCATAATGGCCATCAAGTAGGCAGCGCAGCAGCTCAAATATATACGGATATCCCTCTCCATATTAGCCTTTCTTTTGCATGATGTACCGATTCCACGGTTTCATCCTTACTTGTGGGATATTATCCTTCCTAACAGGAAGTGGCAAAGAGAGCACCCACAGCAGAGCTGTCTATATAGCTCCCTCCTTAACTCCACCCCCCAGTCATTCTCTTTGCCGGCTCTAAGCAGGAAGGGTAAAGTGAAAGAGGTGATAAAGTGTTAGTTTTTATTTGTCTTCTGGTACCGGTGTGTACTATTTAATCTGACAGGAGATAGATAGATGAAGATTTCTGCCTGGAGGATAATGATCTTAGCATTTGTAACTAAGGTCCACTGCTGTTCCCACAGAAGCTGAGGTGTACAGGAAAACTTCAGTGTGAGGAACGGTTTGTTGCTATACAGCAATGAGGTATGTTCAGTCATTTTTTCTGCAGAGACTGTGATAACTCGGAAAGGCGGACAGTATCCCCATTAGGGGAAGGGTAAGCAGTAATCCTAGTATGAAAGAGGCTTTACTAGCTTGCATAAAGGGCTAATCTTATGGGCACTCAGTTTGTATGATTTATTAGGCAAACGTTTGTGTGTTCTGGGAGTACTGTTTTTATTTCCTTTGGGACATCTGTTTTTGAGGGTACACTTGGCTTATTTGGTAGATTTGTGTGTAGACCCCAGCAACATCGAGTGAGAGGGGCGGGGCCTATTTTCGTGCCTCAGTTGCGCAGTTGTTTTACATAGACAAGCAGCAAGCTACAACAGGAGGGTCCTGGTGCACTTCTAGGGGCCTAATCGAAGCTTTATTATCACATTTTCGATCCTTGAGGGCAGGTAGGCACCACAGCAGAGCTGTGGCATGGTGCTGACAAGGGTTTTACTGTTTTTTTAACACTTTTCAATCCGGTTTTCTCATTTGAGGGTTAATTGCCTTAATACTTGTGGTGCAATCTTACTAAAGCTTGTTGTGTATACTGTAAAAATTTCGGAAAGTTTGGGGTAATTTTAAGCAGTTTTGCTGTTTGTGTATGCCTTTTTTTTCTCTTAAAGGCACAGTACCGTTTTTGAAAATTGTGTTTTCTCTTAAGTGTATCCAGTCCACGGATCATCCATTACTTATGGGATATTCTCCTTCCCAACAGGAAGTTGCAAGAGGATCACCCACAGCAGAGCTGCTATATAGCTCCTCCCCTCACTGCCATATCCAGTCATTCTCTTGCAACTCTCAACTAAGATGGAGGTCGTAAGAGGACTGTGGTGTTTTAGACTTAGTTTATTTCTTCAATCAAAAGTTTGTTATTTTTAAATGGTACCGGAGTGTACTGTTTATCTCAGGCAGTTTTTGGAAGAAGAATCTGCCTGCGTTTTCTATGATCTTAGCAGAAGTAACTAAGATCCTTTGCTGTTCTCACATATTCTGAGGAGTGAGGTAACTTCAGAGGGGAAATAGCGTGCAGGTTTTCCTGCAATAAGGTATGTGCAGTTAAAATATTTTTCTAGGGATGGAATTTGCTAGAAAATGCTGCTGATACCGAAGTAGTGTAAGTAAAGCCTTAAATGCAGTGATAGCGACTGGTATCAGGCTTATTAATAGAGATACATACTCTTATAAAAGTGTATTTTAAAACGTTTGCTGGCATGTTTAATCGTTTTTTATATATGTTTGGTGATAAAACTTATTGGGGCCTAGTTTTTTCCACATGGCTGGCTTGAATTTTGCCTAGAAACAGTTCCTGGAGGCTTTCCACTGTTGTAATATGAGTGGGAGGGGCCTTTTTTAGTGCTTTTCAGTGCAGCTAAAAATACTGACAGACATTCAGCTTCCCTCTGCATGATACAGGACATCTCTGAAGGGCTCAAAAGGCTTCAAAGTCGTGTTTGAGGAGGGTAACAATCACAGTAGACTGTGGCAGTTGTTGTGACTGTGTTTAAAAAAAACAAACCTTTTTGTCATTTATTATTCTGTTTTTGTTATTAAGGGTTTAATCATCCTTTTGCAAGTGGGTGCAATGCTCTGCTGACTTGTTACATACACTGTAAAAATTTCGTTAGTGTAACTGCCTTTTTTCACTGTTATTTCAAATTTGGACAAAATTTGTGTTTCTTAAAGGCGCAGTAACGTTTTTTTATATTGCTTGTAAACTTGTTTTAAGTGTTTTCCAAGCTTGCTAGTCTCATTGCTAGTCTGTTTAAACATGTCTGATACAGAGGAACCTACTTGTTCATTATGTTTGAAAGCCATGGTGGAGCCCCATAGGAGAATGTGTACTAAATGTATTGATTTCACCTTAAACAGTAAAGATCAGTCTTTATCTATAAAAGAATTATCACCAGAGGGTTCTGTCGAGGGGGAAGTTATGCCGACTAACTCTCCCCACGTGTCAGACCCTTCGCCTCCCGCTCAAGGGACGCACGCTAATATGGCGCCAATTACATCAGGGACGCCCATAGCGATTATCTTGCAGGACATGGCTGCAGTCATGAAAAATACCCTGTCAGAGGTATTATCTAGATTGCCTGAATTAAGAGGCAAGCGCGATAGCTCTGGGGTTAGGAGAGATACAGAGCACCCAAATGTTGTAAGAGCCATGTCTGATACTGCGTCACAGTATGCAGAACATGAGGACGGAGAGCTTCATTCTGTGGGTGACATCTCTGACTCGGGGAAACCTGATTCAGAGATTTCTAATTTTAAATTTAAGCTTGAGAACCTCCGTGTATTGCTTGGGGAGGTATTAGCTGCTCTGAATGACTGTAACACAGTTGCAATTCCAGAGAAATTGTGTAGGCTGGATAGATACTATGCGGTGCCGGTGTGTACTGACTTTTTTCCTATACCTAAAAGGCTTACAGAAATTATTAGCAAGGAGTGGGATAGACCCGGTGTGCCCTTTTCCCCACCTCCTATATTTAGAAAAATGTTTCCAATAGACGCCACTACACGGGACCTATGGCAGACGGTCCCTAAGGTGGAGGGAGCAGTTTCTACTTTAGCAAAGCGTACCACTATCCCGGTTGAGGACAGTTGTGCTTTCTTTCATGTAATTAGCAAGAGTCCATGAGCTAGTGACGTATGGGATATACATTCCTACCAGGAGGGGCAAAGTTTCCCAAACCTCAAAATGCCTATAAATACACCCCTCACCACACCCACAAATCAGTTTTACAAACTTTGCCTCCTGTGGAGGTGGTGAAGTAAGTTTGTGCTAGATTCTACGTTGATATGCGCTCCGCAGCAGGTTGGAGCCTGGTTTTCCTCTCAGCGTGCAGTGAATGTCAGAGGGATGTGAAGAGAGTATTGCCTATTTGAATTCAATGATCTCCTTCTATGGGGTCTATTTCATAGGTTCTCTGTTATCGGTCGTAGAGATTCATCTCTTACCTCCCTTTTCAGATCGACGATATACTCTTATATATACCATTACCTCTACTGATTCTCGTTTCAGTACTAGTTTGGCTTTCTACTACATGTAGATGAGTGTCCTGGGGTAAGTAAGTCTTATTTTCTGTGACACTCTAAGCTATGGTTGGGCACTTCTATATAAAGTTCTAAATATGTGTTTAAACATTTATTTGCCTTGATTCAGGATGTTCAACGTTCCTTATTTTCAGACAGTCAGTTTCATATTTGGGATAATGCATATGAATAATTCAATTTTTTCTTACCTTAAAATTTGACTTTTTTCCTGTGGGCTGTTAGGCTCGCGGGGGCTGAAAATGCTTCATTTTATTGCGTCATTCTTGGCGTGGACTTTCTTGGCGCAAAAATTTTCTTGTCATTTCCGGCGTCATACGTGTCGCCGGAAGTTGCGTCATTTTTTGACGTTTTTGCGCCAAAAAATGTCGGCGTTACCGGATGTGGGCGGCTTTTTTGGCGCTAAAAAATTAGAGCGTCATTGTTGTCTCCACAATATTTAAGTCTCATTATTTATTGCTTCTGGTTGCTAGAAGCTTGTTCATTGGCATTTTTTTTCCCATTCCTGAAACTGTCATTTAAGGAATTTGATCAATTTTGCTTTATATGTTGTTTTTTCTATTACATATTGCAAGATGTCTCTGAATCAGAAGCCACTTCTGGAAAAACGCTTAACTGAGTTTCAGTTCTACCAAAGCTAAGTTCATTTATTTTAAATGTTATAAATGTTTATCTTTAGCTATGGTTTGTAATAAGTTAATGTTATACTTTTACATGCGGAATCCATTAGTATTTATGCTTTATATATTTTCTTTTCTTACAAGAAATATTTAGAAGACTTATAAAAAATATTTTTCTAATTCTATGTTAAAGGCTTTGTCTGACTTCGTGCCTTCTAATAAAATTTTTAGGTCTTTTTCACTTTTTTAATTATTGAAGTTTCAAATGACCAACAACATACTGATTTATCCTTCTCTGATGATGTTTTTTTCTCTTTCAGAAATTTTCTTCATCAGATATTGACACTAACAAATCTACTTTTTTATTATTTTTCTATTATTAAAGTACATTTGTTCTTTGTTG